>NC_056725.1:1810409947-1810544947 GCF_019279795.1 Protopterus annectens | reverse complement strand
TACTTTTTCTATTATATATTATCTTTATTTTATATTTATAATAATAATATGTTTATATTATCAACTATATTTTAACATTATATTCTTATTTTTTTTTTTTCATATCTTAATAATAAAAATATTTTTTCAAATATATTTTGATTTTATTATATTCTCTTTTAATTAACTGATTATGCAATATATATTAAATGTTTTATATCTTATCTAATAAACTAAGCTTTATTTATCCTCAATAATTCATATATAAACTTTATATATATAATATATATATTATACTATATATATATATATATATCTACATAATACATATATCTCATATTATTTTTGTATATTTTAATTATTATCTTATTCTAAAATTTTTTCATTCATATTAATTACATATACAAATATATACAAACAATCAATTATTTTCTATAACATATCATATTCTTACATATTTTTACATTCATTAACATCCCAAAATTTTTAAACAAATATATTTGCAAATATATATTATAAACTATAAAAAATATCTTTATATTTTTATTATTTTTTATAACTTTATTATTATGTTTCTAAATAAATTCTAAAAATAAACATTTTATATATCAAATGTTTTTTATACTATAATTTTTTTATACATATATATATATTTATCTTTTTATATAAAAAAATATATCATATATAAATTAAATATACTATTTTACAAAAAAAAATAAACATACCATATCACATATCAATACAAACAAACTAAAAAATTAAATTGAAAAACAAAAAATATATATAAACTATAATATATATATATATATGTTCTTTATATTATATTTTATACAATATCAAAAAAAAAAAAAAAATTGACAAAAAATAAACATATCTATATATATGTAATTTTATCTATATATGTATATATATTTTAGACTTTTTTTTATAAATAATGTATCTGTATATTAAATAAACATGTCAAAATAAAAAAAAAAATATATCTATATATATATATAAACAGCATGAAAAACATACATCAAACAATATATCTGTAATTTAACAAATATCTTTACAAATATATACAAAATATATATACACAAATATTATTCTACAAAAATATATAAATCTCATATCAAACAACATAACAACACAAAATATACATGTTTTTCTGTCAAAAAACATACTATATAATAAATTATCAAAAATCTCGCATATAAAAATTTATATATCATATCTAATATCTTATCTGTTTTCTGTATCAAATTTCTGAATATGTAAACAAAGTATCAAAAAATTTTATAATCTACTGATATTTTTATGATGTCTTTTATTTTTCTTTAAGTTTTTATATTTCATAATTAATCTTTTTCTTATAAATAAAAACTATTTTTTATATATATATATATATCTATATATATATATCATCTATATATATATATATATATATATATATATATATATATATCATCTATATATATATATCATCTATATATATATATATATATATATATATATATATATATATTTTTATATATATATATATAATGTTTGTGTGTGTGTATGTATATATATATATATATATATATATATATATATATAGATATAGATATATAAAATTGTATGTGTTTATATATGTATATAAAATGTATGTGTGTATGTATATATCTGTGTGTGTGTGTGTGTGTGTGTCTGTGGTCCGTTAATTATGGATCTGAAGTAGTTAACTTCATTTGTGTAGCAACCTTTGGGAATCGGATCCGACCTCAGATCCGAGCCGGCAGTTTTCAACAGCTTTAGATCAGAGCTCCAAGCTCCTCCCCCTACCCATAATCCCCCTGCCAACCCTGAGTGACCCCAGATCTAGTTTGCCGCGGTTTCTTTCAGCAGCTTGATCCCGAGTCTGCTGGCATTCTCGTTCTCTGTGAGGAAAAATTTAACTTTTTAAATCTTTTCTTTAATCTTTGGTGTGTGTGTGTGTGTTTAGCCCCCCTTTTTAGTCTAAACTCTCTTAGTTTATTTTACTTCTAGTTATCCTTCCCCTACCTTCTTGGTTCCGTTAGTGTTGTGTGTGTGTTTGGGGCATTGTGTGTGTAAGTTACTTTCTTGAGTATGTCTGAGGCTCCAAAGTTAATGTTTTCTAAGTGCACTGAGTGTGGCCATAAGCTGTCCCCAGCGGATGGCCATACTCTGTGTGTATTGTGCCTTGGGGTTGAACACCTGTCCTCTGGTTGTACCAGTTGTGCAGCGTTCAACCCCAGGGCACTTAAGGCCTGGAGGTCTAAGCTGATACTGGTGGGTGTTCTGCCCCCGGATTCGGCTTCTACCTCTTTTCCTTCATGTCTCCCGCAGCGGCTGCCACTTCTGCTTCCCTCCCCCCGGCCAGGACTCCAACCGGCTAGGAAAGAAAGGAAGAGGGAGAAGAACCCACAAGCGGCGGGCCAAGGCCACCTCTTCGGCCCCCTCGGCTAAGCGGTCTTCTCCCTCCAGGTCTTTTGGTTCTTCTTCCCGGATCCGGTCCCCGTGCTTTTCACCGGGTCCCGAGGAGGAGGAGACCCTATCTCCTTCGAGGTCATCAAGGCGATACTCCCACCCCGCCTCGGTGGCCTCGTCGAGATCTACAACAAGTCTCAGATGCAGATTTGGACCAGATGATGAGAAGATTTTTCCAGGCCCAACTGCAGATGGGAGTGCTCCTGCCTCCCCCCCCCCCCTCCAGGGGGAGCTCGACCCCCTTCTTTGTCCCGATAGCTCCTTCTCAGTCCCGTTTCCCGGATTCGGAGTCTTCGGAGCCAGGCAGCCTTCGAGCCAGGGGTGTGTCGGCGCCGATTGTCTTGGGTACTTAGTGCAGACACTTCCCTAGAGTCTGTCGGGTCCATTTTTTTCGGATCCGAGCTCTCGGAGCCGAGGGCTGAACTTCGGATCCAGTGGTATCTGTATGCCTTCAGCTCCTTCCGGGTTGGAGCATGCTGGTCTATTGGATCCGATCAAGCCAAGGCCGGGCCCCGCCTCCATCCGTCTGATCTGAGGGAGAGTCTGCTTTCGGATCCCAGAGAGAGCAGCTCTCCCTCTGCATTTGACGTGGTGGAGAGGGTTCTGTCGAGGGATTCCAGGCCTCCGACCCTTGCCACGGCTCCACCCCGCACTCCTTCTCAGTTGGGCTCGGCTTCCATCACCCGGCCCCATGGACAGCCTGCTTTGACGTCCCAGTGGAACAAGATATGGCTGGTGAGACCTCCTCGGACAAACCCCCAACCCCCCCCCCGAGGTGGTCCCTCACAAGCGAAGGTGCAAGAGGAGGCACCTGGACTCCCCCAAGTCCTTGACTGAGGACATGGATTTGTAGGAAGGGGAATGCTCCCCAAGATCTCCCCCCGAAGATGTCTCATTTGGTGACATAGTGGAGATGCTCAGAATAAAGGGGGGGTGGTCTGCCCCAAAGTCTACCTCTGACGAATCCGTGTTCCTGGAGGCGTTTGAAGCAGGCCAGTCTACCTCTTGGGTGTCCCCTCCGGCCGACCCCCTGGTAGATTTGATCACTACCAGGGCGTGGAAGGAGCCGGACACTGTGGAGCCAGTCCCCAAACGCCCGGACAAGATCCTTAGCCCCCCCACTGACAAGTCCCACTGGAGTTAAGGGTCCCCCGGTAGATGCCATGTTGGTGGCGGCGGCCACCAAGAGGGAACTCACTCAGGAGAGTCCATCGGTTCATCCCCCGAGCAAGGAGTCTCTGTCGATGGACCACCTACGGAAGCGGGTGTTTAGTTCAGCGACCTTCTCGGTGAGGCACACGTGCTCCGACTGCAGCGGGACCTTATTAGAGTATGCTGCATCGCCCCCTGGGTCCATGTTGGCGGAGGACAAACTATTGCACTCCACCCGGATGGCCACTCTACGATCCATATCTAACACCTCTATGTGGCTTCTGTCTCATGCTACGAAAGAAGCCGCTAGAGCCGGCGGAGCGGGCCTCGTTATGAGACGTCAGGCCTGGCTCCGACACTGTGATTTCGCGGAACCCTTTAAGGTGTGGTTCGCTAACGCCCCTTTTGATGGTTCTGCCCTCTTCAGCAAAACCATGCGAGATACCTTGGTCCAGAGCGAAAAGGATGGGAAGACGTCTGCTGTCGGAGTCCACTTCTCTGCTCCCCAGCGGTCCTTTTCTACGAACCAATAGGGACAGAAGAAGATGTGGTTCCGGAAGTCGCAACAGTCCCGTCCCACTCCAGACTGCCATCCCTTCAACGGTAGAGGAGGGCAGGGTGGACGCCGCCCTAGAGGCAGAGGGGCCCGTGGAACTTTGGATCCATAGAACCCTTCTCGGACCAACCCACACAACACCCCTGAGGGGTTGCCAGACTGCTCCACTCTGGAGGCAGTCGGGGGGCGTTTCTTGAAGCACCCAGCAGCTTGGGAGTCCATCACGACAGACCGCTGGGTGCTTCGCATCATATCCAGAGGATACCAAATTCCCCTTTCTCGTTATCTACGCAGCCCCAGATACCTCCCCGATGTCCCACCCGAGCAGAGGGAGGCCGCAGCAATGGAAATCCAACATTTGCTGGAAAAAAGAGCTATCCAACACGTCCCCCCAGACCAGTGCAGGTCCGGGTTTTTCTCCAGGTTCTTCTTGGTGCCAAAAAAGACGGGGACTTAAGACCGATCCTTGACCTCTCTTCCCTGAACCTGTCCGTAACCAAAGAGAAGTTCCGCATGGTCACTCTTCAGTCCATTCTCCCCCTTTTGCGGGAGATTGATTGGATGTGCTCTATAGACCTCAAGGATGCTTACTACCACATTCTGATGGACAGGTGATCCAGGAGGTTCCTCCGCTTCCGGCTGGGAGCCAGTCATTTCCAATTCAGGGTCCTCCCCTTTGGTCTCACCACAGCCCCCAGGATGTTCACCAAAGTGTTAGCAGTGATAGCGGCCCACCTGAGGCTCCAGGAAATTCAGGTCTTCCCGTACCTGGACGACTGGCTCCTGACCGCCCCAACAAGGCATCTACTCTGTACAGCCAGAAACTACTTTCTCAGTCTAGCTCCCCGGCTGGGGATCACTATCAGCATAGATATGTCGTCTCTTACTTGGACTATAGACTTCATAGGGGCCAGATTGGACACAAACAAACTCCTAGCTTTCTTGACCACAGACCGGCTACTATCCCTGAGGCTACATGTGCAGGCCATTCTACAATCTCCAGCTCCCCCGGCAGAATTGGTCCTGAGGGCTCTTGGCTCGATGGTGGCAGTGATCAACCTATTGCCAATGGCACGTTTGAACATGAGGGTCTTGCAATGGACACTCCAGGTCCAGTGGTCCCTTCTTCACTACTCTCTGAGCCATCCCGTTCCCCTCAGCAGGGCCTGCAAGAGGGCCCTCCTATGGTGGCTCCAATCTCCAGACCTTCAGCAAGGATGCCCCTTTTCTATGACCCCTCCACTAGCCACGGTGACCACGGACGCCTCCCACCTCGGGTTGGGGGGGCATTGTTCGGGCAGGACAATCCAAGGCACGTGGGACCTCACTGCATATCAACGTCCTAGAGATGAGGGCAGTGCTGTTAGCGTTGCAAGCACTTCAGGACCTTCTTCCCATAGGAACGATTGCGATTCAGACGGACAACATGTCGGTTGTCTGGTACATCAACAAACAGGGGGGAACCAGGTCTTACCCACTCTGCCGAGAGGCCATGAGGGTGTGGGAATGGGCGATCTCCACCAACTGCTTTCTCATAGCAACGCACATTCTGGGATGGTCCAACATCCTAGCAGACAAACTAAGTCGCACCATCCTGTTACCATACGAGTGGTCTCTGAATCCCGAGATAGCGAATCTGATCTTCGCCAAATGGGGTCAACCCTGTTGCGATATCTTTGCCTCTCCCTCGAACACAAAATGTTACGACTACTTCGCTCTCATTTCCCCCTCCGGGGACCCCCGGAGAGACGCTCTGGTGCATGCTTGGTCTTCTTTATGCTTACCCTCCTCTTCCTCTAATGCTGAAGCTTCTTAAGAAAGCCAGTCGGTTGGGGAGCAGGATAATCCTTATTGCCCCGTTTTGGCCTCGTCAAACCTGGTTCCCTTACCTTTGGTCTTATCTGGTGAATCCTCCTTGGATTCTGGATCCCCGTCCGGATCCAATATCCCACCCCCTAGATCACCCAGTCCCGAACCTGGACAACGTCAAGCTCACAGCTTGGCTGCTCCAGTTCCACTCATAGCTAGGACTCCCGGTATCTCTTCCCCAGTTAAAACCATTCTAGTAGCTGCATACAAGCCTTCTACTAGAAAGATCTATAGCAGCAAATGGAAACGTTTCTCCATTTGGGCGGAACGCAAAAATTTGGATCCTTTTACAGCTCCTCTGCCCGCTGTATTAGACTTTCTGTCAGGACCGTTTCATCAGGGAGCTAGTTCCTCCACAGTCAAGGTCCAACTAGCAGCTATCTCTCATTATCACGTTGGAAATGAATTGGGCCCTTTGATCACCACGAAATTGTGTAAGACCTTTCTGAAGGGCACCTTTCTGCTCAGACCCCCAGTGAAGGATGTAGTCCCTCCTTGGGATTTAACACTGGTGCTTCAGGCCTTGACAGCTCCCCTATTTGAGCCTGCAGCTTCCATAGATTATTAAATTCTTATCATGGAAAACGGCCTTTCTTGTCACTATCACCTCGGCTCGAAGGGTCTCTGAACTACAGGCCCTATGTGTAAAACCCCCATACTTGACCTTTCACAAGGATAGAGTTTACTTCAGGACCAATCCCTCCTTTCTTCCCAAGGTTGCCTCTGAGTCAAATATTAACAAGTCCATCAACTTGCCGCTCTTTTTTCCTAACTACCATAACAAAGGGGAATACAAATTACACTCATTGGATGTGCATAGACAACTTTGCTTCTACATCCACAGGACGTCTGGTCATAGGAAATCCGACCAGTTGTTCATCTCCTTTGCCAAATTTAACTTTGGTAAATCTGTGTCTAAAGGCACACTCTCTAGATGGATTTCACAGTGTATCCTTTTAGCATATGAAAGTTCGGGCAGGCCCGCACCTCAGGCAGTCCATATCCACTCTACTCGATCTATGTCTACCTCTGTGGCTTTTAGAGCTAGAGTTTCTTTGGATGATATTTGCTCAGCAGCCACTTGGGCTTCATCTCATACTTTTATCAATTTTTATTTTTATTTATTTTTATTTTACATTTGTTGACCGGGCTAGTCTAACTGGACACATGTCCATTTTCAGTAGAGGCCTGGGAAGAAAAGCTCCAAGCAGCAATAATGACAACAATGCAGTAAAATTAAAATTAAAATTGGTACAATGTTTACATTAAAAGATAGGGTTAAGCAGAGTTATTTAGAAACATTTAGGCTAGAATAAAATACCATGACTAGAAACAAAAAAAACAAACATTTTTTTTTTTTTTTTTTTTTTTTTTCTGAGAGAGCAGGATGGGCAAGAGATATCGGTCAGGGTTAGAGCAGGGGCAAAGCCAGTGGGATTTAAGATATTCTTTAAGAAGCTTCTTATAAAGCAGAGTAGAAGTAAGGTTAGAAAGTTCAGAAGGAAGATGGTTCCAGCTCTTTCCTATGGTGTTTGTGAAGAGTGAGTCCCCAGCTTTGTTGGATTTAATGGAAGAGATTTGAAGTTTATTTGCTGAACGTAGGGTTACAAGGTTTTTGTAAGGGGAGGTGAGATTAGTGAGTATAGCGGTATGCTTGGGGTAGCAGAGTATCTTATGGGAGATAACAAGTTGTTGAAAAAGTAGTTGGTTTTGTAGTTCTAACCAACCCAGTTGTTTGAGGTTGTGGCAATGATGAGTTCTATATGGGGTACCAGTAGCAAATCTGGCTATGTTATTATAGCTGGTGGAGAGTTTGGAAAGGTTGGTTTTAGAAAGATTAGTATATATAGCAGAAGCATAGAACAGGGTAGCGATTAGATGGGTTTGGGCTATAGTAATTTTGGCTGCTGGGGTAAGGAAGGATTTTATTCTGTATAAGGTCCCTAGTTTTTTAACAGTCTTTATAGTGGAATTAATATGGTCATTGTAGCTAAAGTTGTTGTCAATTGTAACACCCAGCAGGAGGGTTATAGTATCAGGGGATATGATAGTTCCATTGTTAGAGGTTAACGTGAAGTGTGGTTGAGGTGACTTAAGTAGGAGAAAAGAGCAATAGTTTAGTTTTCTTGGGGTTGAGAAGAAGGCAGTGTTTCATGAACCAGTTCTCAACACTGTTAAATACTGTTTGGGTGAGGCACTGGAGAGAGGTTATGGACTTGGCTGAACAAATTAAGGTGGAGTCATCTGCATACTGTATACAGGTGGCTTGAGAAATACTAGTATGTAGATCATTGATAAACAGAGAAAATAGAAGTGGTCCTAGAATAGAGCCCTGTGGTACTCTAGTGTTTACAGAGAGGGATGAAGAAATATTATGATTCCAGAGAACTGCATGCTGTCTATCTTGTAGATAGGATATAAGCCATTGTAATGCTTGTGCGTCAATTGATTGGGCTTTTAGAATGTTTATAAGTATGGTATGGTTCACCATATCAAATGCTTTTGAGAGGTCCATGAAAAGAGCAGAAGAAAAATAGTTATTACGATTTTTGTTTATAGAGTCTGAGAAGGATAGCAAGGCAGTTGTTGTGCTATGGTAGGGCCTAAAACCATGTTGGCAATTGGATTATTTTGTAGTAGGTGGCAAGCAGTTGTCGGTGTATACATTTCTCCATTATTTTAGCTAATGGAGAGAGTAAGGCAATAGGCCAAAAGTTAGAAAGCTCAGTTGAAGACCCACCTTTGGGTAAAGGGATTATATGGGAGATCTTCCACAGAGAAGGGATTTTGCTTTCTGAAATTGTTCTGTTTATAAGTATGGAGACGGATAGGCTATGGCTTTAGCTGCGATTTGTAGGTATTCGGCTGGAAGACAGTCTGCGCAGGGGGTGCATGGCTTGAGCTTTTGAAGGAGGTTACAAATGAGGGATGTAGGTACTGGGTGTATATGGAAGGTAGGTGATGAGGTATTAGATGTATTTGATGGGAGGGTGGAGGTGGTAGGTAATGTGTTAGCTAGGGATAGGATGGCTTCAGTAAAATAGTGGTTAAAGGCATCAGGAATCTGGTTAGAGTTATTATGGTCGAAACCTGTAGGGTCAGGAGTTTGAGAGTCCTGGTTGAAGAAGTTTGTTAATGCTAGACCAGAATTTTTGGGGGTGTTGATGGTGGGTTTGTTGTAGGTGGAAGTAATAGTCTTTTTTGTCTTTGAGGATGTCCTTCTTAGTTGCATTTCGTAACTGTTTAAAGTAGAGGTGATCTGTTGGGTTTCTGGAGGTTCTCCATTTGGCCCAAATTTTATTTCTGAGAAGGATCTTTTGCTTGGTTGCCTTTGTGAGCCAGGGGGCAGTTTTGGTTCTTATGCGGGAAGAGCGAGAGGGAGCATGGTAGTCTAGTATTTGGAGAAATCTAGTATTGAAGTAGGTTACTGCTTCATCAAGTTCAAGATGAAACATAGGAGACCAGTCACATGCTATGAGTTCGTTTTGCAAGCTCTCTGGATTAAAGTATTTTTTGTAGCGGGAAGTTTTAAAAATATTTGTGTTGGGGGTATAAGATTTTTGTTTTATGTAGGTTAGCATGTGGTCACACGTATCATCTGGGAGTGTTCCTGGCTTATAAGAATCAAGATGACTATTTAGAAGGATCCAGTCTAAGATGGTTTCTTTATTGTTTTGTTTATGGATTCTAGTAGGAGTGGTTATTATTTGTGTAAATCCATAGAGATTTATGTGGTTGGTAGGATTGGGAGAATTACAGGTTTTCCAGTCTGTTAAAGTCTCCTAAAATAATGGTTTCTTGGGGTAGGTGGGAAGTGAGGTAACTAAGTAAGATTTCTAGAGTATTGATATTATTTCCAGGGGGAAGGTAAGTGCAGATTAGATAGATAGATTTGGAGTTATTGATTTGTAGTTTTGCATTGAGGGTTTCTGAGTTGGGGACTGAGGGAAGTGACAAATTGAAGGGTGAAAGTTGTAGTTCAGATTTATACAAAATGGCTACTCCGCCACCCTTTTTGGTGCTGCGCTCACATCTCAGGATGTTATATCCCGGAGGGGTGATTTCCTGGTCGAGAGTAGAGGGCTTTAGCCATGTTTCAGAAAGACAGAGAATATCAAATGAGTGAACATCTAGGAGTGCATGTAGGTGGGAAGTTTTATTGTTAATGCTGCGGATGTTAAGGTGAGCTATTAGGAGGGAGTTAGGTAGTCTATTTGGTGTAAAGATATTTGAAGTAGTTGGGTTGAGGGGCTTTTTGGTAATGTCAGCATTGGGGCCTGGGTTAGGATGAATGTCGCCATCTAGTAGTGGGTGTGGTTGCGGATAGTGTATAAACTTGTAGATTTTATCATAATAATTTGGACATTATCTCCAGAGGGAGAGCATCTTTTGGCTCTGCAGTGCTCTGGAACATCCTTCCATGAAGGCCGCCCAAGGTTCAGGTAGCTGGGGACTCTGTCCCAAAGGTTGCTGCACAAATGAAGTTAACTACTTCAGATTAAGAAGTTATGTACTCACTATAACGTTCCATCTGAGTAGGTAAACTTCATTTGTCAGCAACCGTCCCTCCCTCCTGCCCCCTCACTTGCGAATGTTCTCATACTCAGGCCCATGGGTTTTACCCACTTATCTTGGGATTAATCATTGCTAGCAGTTTTTGTTGTTGGGCAAACTTGATCTGGGGTCATTCAGGGTTGGCAGGGGATTATGGGTAGGGGGAGGAGCTTGGAGCTCAGTTCTAAAGCTGTTGAAAACTGCCGGCTGAGATCCGAGGTCGGATCCGATTCCCAAAGGTTGCTGACAAATGAAGTTTACCTACTCAGATGGAACGTTATGGTGAGTACATAACTTCTTATTTCTTTAGTGTGGCTTAAGTTGTTTTTGGGTTGCTTCTGATTGGTGCATACTTTTGTTGTTATGGCTGATCAGATGGAAAAACAAAAGTCAGGTTTTAAAAAATGCCTTAAGTGTGGGCAGAAGATGTCTGTTACTGTCTCTCATGTTAACTGACTTTATTGCTTGAGGCCAGTTCATCTCCAGGAGGACTGCTGTCTTTGCCATTCCTTTAGTAGCAGGGTGTTGCTGGAGCGCAGGAGAAAACTGGTGGATAGAGGCTTGCTGAAACCAGAATTTCAGGAGTCCTTGGACAAGGATGACCAGACTTCCAAGTCATCAAAGGAGTTGACGTCCTCCAAAGCTTCGTCGGAGCCCAAGTCATCGGCTGCGAGCCTTGCTGTTAAGGTGCAGTTGCCGGCTCCGCAGTCTTCGGAGCCGGTCTCCAAAACTTTGAGGTCACCCATTCTGCAATCGGTGGCTTTTCCGGTGCCTTCGACTCATTCTTCAAGAACCCTCTGATGTGGATGTGGACCGAGTGGTACAGAGGCTTCTCGAGAATCCGGCACTGGCTAAATTATCAGCTTTGACCGAACTGGTTTCTGAGCCGAAGACAGTTGTACCTGCTGTGAGTACTCCTTCGAGCCGGGCCTTCAGAGCCAGAGGAGGGGAACTGATGATCGTGGATCCTTCGGAACTGATGCCTGTTCCAGTGTTATCAGCTCAGTCAACCCGGACTACTTCGGTGCCGTTCAAGAAGTCTGGGAGCAGACACTCTCTGGTGTACTCTGAGGGAGAGAGTCGAAGTGATGTGTCTGTTTGACCCTTTCTCTCGGACTTTGGCGCGGACTAGCTCGGCTGTTTCCTTCCTTTGCGTCGGAGCCCACTGTCTCAGTACCAGGGAGGTTGCGGTCTTCTTTGGAACTGGCAGCTTCTTCGGGTCGGAGCATTGGAGCTTTCGATGCTATAAGGAGGGGTATGTCTTCCAAGACTCGCACGTCATCCGGGCCCTCTTCCTCCTCCCCTAAAGTGCCGCTTTCTGGCTCTACATCACAGGTCCCCGTAAAGCTTCGAGACCCAGAGCCTCCGGTAACCCCATTGGGTGACCCATGTTCTACTTAAACCTCACCAGAAGCCCCCACTGATGAGGTTCCCAGGAAGAAACTTTGCAACAGGAGGCATTTGGACTCCCTGCAGGAGTCTGTTGCATCAGACACCGATTTTAGAGGAGTCAGAAGGGTGCCCACGGTTCCCCATGGAGGAATCTCCTTTGCTGATATCCTTGAAGTCCTTAAGCAGAGGGGTGACTGGCAGTCCGTTAGCCCTACTGCGGATGAGTCGGTGCTCCTGAAGGCCTTTAGGTCTCAATCTTCCACCTCCTGGGTGACTCCGCCCTTCGATGAACTAATGGATTTGGTTGCTCGAAGGTCGTGAGAGTCTCCTGATACTATGGAACCAGTTTCTCAGAGGCCCAACAAATTTATTATGTCCCCCTAAGATAAAATGTTCCTCACCAAGGGAGTGCCGGTTGATGCCATGGTGGTGGCGACGGCCACCAAGAAGGAGATGTCTGAAACCTCTTCTACTGTCCATCCTCCTAATAGAGATTCCCGGACTATAGCCAGGTATGGGAAACGCATCTTTAGTTCAGCGACTTTTGCTATGTGATCACTCAGCTACTTGACTCATTTTACCCGGCTTCAAAGAGATCTCCTAAAACAGCTTGAAGATGCTCTGCAGGGTAGTACAGATGGCGGTGTCTCTGAGAAGGTTACAGCCCAGCTTAATACCCTAAACTCCATAGTTAACTCGTCCATGCGGCTCATTTCTTATGCAGCTGATGGCTCGAGTCGGGCAGCGGGTTCTGCAATAGCTCTAAGGAGACTTTCCTGGATGCGCTTATGCTCCTATGCGGAAGCCTTCAAGTCTTCCTTTAATACCCCATTCGATGGCTCGTCCCTTTTCGGGCCCAAAGTCAAGGATACCCTTACTAGGTGTGAGCAAGATGGAAAGACTCTATCTGCTGTAGGAGTTTGTTTTTCCACCCCTACTAGATTGTACCCCAAAGGGCAAAAAGTTGGAAAAATGTGGTTCCAGAAGTTCCAAGGAGCTTTCCAGAACACACGTAGTGAATCCCCCCTCCAGGAGCAGAGGAGGGGGTAATAATGGAAGATGCCCTGGCAGCATAGGGGGTCCGCATAAAAAGGGCGACTGGGATCGGTTCTTTGGCAAGCCCTACCAGCGCTCCTGAAAGGAGGCCCGACTGTCCTACTCTGGAGGCAGTCGGGGGTCACTTGTCTTTGTATCCAGACGCCTGGCTAGGAATTACAAAAGATTCTTGGCTACAAAGCATTGTTACCATAGGTTACATCATCCCGTTCTCAGAACCCCCACCTATTCGAAGGAAAATCCCAGATGTTCCACCCAGTCTCGGGGATTAAGCAGCCATAGAAATTCAGAGGCTGCACGAAAAGAGTCATCCAGCCAGTCCCAGCAGACCAGATAGGATGTCCTTCAAGGATGCATCTGCAGTCATCACATATGGGTTGTCCTGCCTCAGGCAGCCCTTCGGTCGGCCGGATTCCAAAGTCTGGGTCCGGCGTCGGCTGAAGTCGCCCCTTCCCCGACGTCAGAGCGCCTGGGGTATAATCTTCCCCAGTCTTTCTTGCCGCGTGGTGCCCGAAGCAGAAGCAGTTCGCAAGTGCCGGTCGGCCAGCTCCTGTAATTCAGCTAAACCGAAGACTTCAAAAGCTAAGTACCCCATTGGGGACTCTTTCTTGCCTCAGCCGATGTCAGATAAAATTAATAATTGCTTAACTTGTGGGAAACAAATATCTCATAAGGATTTCCACTCTTACTGCCTACCTTGCCTAGGCCCAGACCACGACGTCTCGGCCTGTTCCGCCTGTGCTTCCTTCAACCGACGCACTTTAAGACGTCGGTCGGGGTTTGCAGAGGAATTTTTTGGGGCTAGTTTTGCTTACAAAATGCCGTCGGAGACTCCGACTTCACATTTAATACAGAAACGGAAGGACAAGGACCGACACACGCGGTCCGCGGTTTCGGCTGAAACCACGGCCAGGCCTACCGCGAGTGTCTCTGTCTCGGCTGAAACAGAGTCCTTGGTACTACCGTCCACCGAAACCGTACATCCGACAACCTCGGCCCCGGAGGCCACTACTGTATCGGTTGTTGAATCTCCATTGGAATCTGGTGTCCAGGAACCTTCCGACACCATTCCCTTAGACAAAATTACACCAGCACGTGGTGCAGCCAGACCTCCTGCATCCATGTCTATTAAGGCATTCTCTAGGGCTAAGGCTGCTAAACACTCAAAATCTATGACTCCCAGGGTTATCTCTCAGGGACCTACTACAGGTTCTCAGATCCTTAGTCTAGCAGAGGACCTTATTTCATTAATTAGGGGCTCTCGACCTCCTACAGAAAAAAGGCCCAGGGTTGAGCCCTCTGATCACCTCTCCTCAGATGAGGCCTCTGATGGCTCTGCTCTCTCGGACTACCAGGAGGAGGCTTTTCCGGCCTACGAGGATTCAGATGCAGAGGAATCTATCCCTTCGGCCTCCCCTCCTGAAGAACTGTCATTTGGGGAAACTCTGCACACTGAGGGAGCATTTCCAATGGCAGGGCCAGGAATTCTCTGATTCCAGGAAGAGATTAAGGACCTTCTTGCATTTGCCTCAGCATAGACCTTTGGCTATTCCCCCTGTTTTGAATATCATTGATGATGTGTACTCTGAATCTAGCACAACCCCTGACACTCTCCCTCCGGCTCCTGCCAAACCCGATAGGTACTACAGGGTCCCGGAATCGCACCTTTTCCTTTACAAGGCCCACTCTGCTGATCCAGAAACTATTTCCCAGGGTCCTAAAGGGGTTGCAGCTGTCACTACAAAAAATCCACTCCCCTCTGAAAGGGAGTCCAGGGCTTTAGAGCGATGGGGTAAACAAGTGTATACTTCTGCTACCCTTTCTATGAGGGCTTTAAACTGTCAATTTCATATGATACAGTACCAAGAATATTTGTTAGATGAATTGCATAAAAAGCTGTCTTCACTTGAACCCCTAGATCGCAAATCACTTCAGGATCTGGTACATAACTCTCAACAGGTTAGCAACCATTTCTTGCAGTGTAGTTATGATGCATTGGAAGCTTCATGTAGGTCAGCTATGACAGGTGCAGTCATACGTAGGCATGCTTGGCTGAAGGAACAATCTCTGCCAGACCATGTTAAAGCAAAGCTTCTGGATGCTCCACTGGAAAAGCAAAGGTTATTTGGCTACACTGCTCAGGAGGTCTTAAAAAAATTTGAAGAAAAGGCAAAATAATCTGTACAAACAGTCAAAGATTTTATGCAAGTCCAACCACCAAGATTCAGCAGAAATTGGCCTTCCAAGAACTGGTCCTTTCCAGACAGACAGATTTCAGAGAGGCAAGAACAGGCGTGCCAGAGGTAGAGGGCAAGCTAAAGGCTCCTACAGAGGACGTCAGTGGCAGCATCCCAACCAGAGAGGTAGTGCAGGGCCTACAACTGCTGCACAAGGACAGACTCAATGACTTTACTTTGACACCGCCAACCAGGGCTCAATTGGAAGCACCTTTGGGCGGAAAGCTTTCCTTATTTTCAGAAAATTGGCACATTATTACAAGGGACAAATGGACACTACAAATAATAGACAAAGGATACAGGTTCCATTTCCACACATTACCGAAAAGAAAAGGCATGCCAGACCTGCCACCAAATCAAAAGGCAGAGGCTTTGAAACAAATCTCCAACTTAATGAAAATGAAAGCAATAGAAAAGGTTCCTCTCGCAGAACAAGGCCAAGGATTTTATTCCAGACTTCCTTGTTCCAAGAAAAGAAAAGCAATGGAGGCCTATTCTCGACTTGTCCGCACTAAATACTTATCTCATTGTGCCAAAATTCAAAATGCTGACTCTACAGCAACTCCTTCCCATGCTGGGCAAGGGGTCTTGGCTGGTAACTCCGGACCTCAAGGAGGCATACCTGCATGTCCCTATCAGACAAAGCTGCAGAAGACGCCTCAGATTTCTTGCAGGTTCAGAGCATTATCAATTCTCAGCATTGCCCTTTGGCTTATCTACTGCCCAGAGTATTCACGAAATGCCTGGCATCAGTAATTGCACACTGCAGACTTCAGGGATGCAAATATACCAGATCTGGACGATTGCCTTATACAAGCGGACAGCCAACAAATTTTGGTAAAACACTTGAATTATGCCATCTATCTTCTTCAGGCCTTGGGATATACAGTCAACATTCACAAGTCAAGACTTGTACCATCCCAAAGAATAACTTTTCTGGGTGCGGATCTAGACACAACCACCCAAATGGCTTTCCTCACAGAAGAAAAACAAAACCAACTACCGGATTACTTCAAAAACCTTTCAAGACAAACTCAGCTGACTGCAAGGAAAATCCTGCAGGCCCTGGGTTACATGGCTTCTTGCATTCTTCTGATTCCTCAAGCAAGGCTACATATGAGGAAACTCCAATGGTACCTAAGGAGTTTATGGACTCAGCACAGTCACAGCTTGGAAACTTTGATACCACTCATCCCATGCCTTCAAAGGGAATTTCTGTGGTGGGGTTTGCCCTTCAGCAAACCAATAGCCAGCCAAACCATTACAACGGACGCTTCAGACCACGGATGGGGAGCGCACATGGAAGGAAGATGCATTCAAGGACTATGGTTACAAAAAGAGCTACGCATGCACATAAACCAAAAGGAAATGCTGGCAGTGATACATGCAATCGAGGCCTTCAAGTTATTTCTACATCAAGGCCACCTGCTAATAAGGACAGACGACACTACAGTTATGTGGTACATAAACAAGCAAGGAGGCACCCATTCCTACCCTCTTTGCAGACTGGCAATGAATCTATGGGAACTTTCCCTGACTCTCAATATACAGCTGCAATCCCAGTTTGTACCAGGAAAGGACAATATACTGGCGGACAGCTTAAGCAGGAACATCATGGATGCACACGAATGGATGCTGCACCCAGACATCTTCCATCAGATAACACAATCATGGGGGAGACCGGACATGGACCTCTTTGCCTCCCCACACAATCATCAGCTGGACAAATTCTGCACAAGGACATACCACCCACAAGCATGAAAAGTGGACGCTCTCTCTTTCAGCTGGAGAGCTCTAACAGTGTATGCATTCCCACCTCTTCCATTAATGATCAAGGTCTTACTGAAGATCAGGGCAGAGCAGCCAAGAGTGATTCTGATAGCTCCGGACTGGCCAAGACAGCACTGGTACCCATTGCTAAAGAGCATGTCACGGACAAAACCATGGCTTCTGCCACAATGGCCGCTTCTCCTGACACGGCACAATTACAAAACTCTGCATTCCAACCTGAAAACATTACAGCTAGCTGCCTGGAAAATACCTTGACTCATCACCAGGATAAGCTATCCAAGAGAGTGAAGGATATCATCATGGAAGCTCGCAGGCCTTCCACACGAAAGGCATACTCAGCAAAATGGAAAAGATTTCACACCTGGAGCACCTCAAAGGGCCTAGATGCAACAGTTATGAACATGGCGCATATCCTGGAATATTTAGCAGAAATGCTCCACAATGGCCTGTCTTACTCTTCCATTAAAATTCATGCTTCAGCAATTTCAGCAGAGTACAATACTGATCCACCTGTCTTCTCTCATTCTCTGCTAAGACCGTTCCTAAGAGGAATTAAAAACATCAACCCTCCAAGGAAACCACCACTGCCTACTTGGGACCTTAACTTCGTGTTGGAAAAACTAACACTGCCTCCCTTTGAACCAGCAGCATCTGCAGAACTACAGTTCCTCTCTTGGAAGACTGCCTTCCTTCTGGCCATAACCTCAGCAAGAAGAGTATCTGAGTTACAGGCCCTCATGGCAGTACAGCCATTTCTTATTTTTCATCAAGGCAGAGTCTCATTCAGAACCAATCCTTCATTTATACCAAAGGTGGTATCTAGGGTCTCATTAAACCAAGCTATTCACCTGCCTACCTTCTTTCCAAATCCACAAAACAAAGGGGAAAAGCTTCTGCATACCCTGGACATACACAGACAGTTGCGCTACTACTTGGACAGAACTAAAAATTACAGAAAAACTGACCAGTTTGTAGCATATGCTGCTGGTGCACAAGGAAAAGCAATTTCAAAACAGACAATTTCAAAATGGATAGGGAATTGCATTTGTTTCTGTTACTCCTTTCATGGAAAAACTGTGCCAGCTAACATTAGACTTCATTCGACCAGAGCCACAGCCACCTCCACAGCCTTCTTAAAAGGGGTGGCTACCAAGGACATTTTAGAAGCTGCTACATGGAGCTCCATGCATACATTTTCCAAGCATTACAACTTACCTTTATATTCCAGATCCAGAGCAGGCTTTGCTACGGCAGTCCTGCAGGGCATTTTAGCTACACCATCCTTTACATAGATCCTCCACCCCCAGATTGGCTATGGTATTCTACCCATATGTGATGACTGCAGATGCATCCTTGAAGGACATAGTACAGTTTTGTACCTACCATAAATGTAGATGTCCGATAGGTGTGCATCTGCAGTCAGGTTTACCCTACCTCCTTCCCCTCTATGGTATTTCTTGGGTACATTCCCCTCTCATAGCTAGCTGGGGTTATCTATTATGGTGTATTTGTTTTTATATGTATATTTTTGTGCATGTTTGGAATTTATTGCATTTCTCCAAATTTAGCCTTCCTTAGAGGGCACCTGGCATCTGGGGCAAGAAAGACTGAGGAAGATGGCGTCAGCTGACGCTTTTATACCCCGGGCACTCTGACGTCGGGGAAGGGGCGACTTCAGCCGACGCCGGACCCAGACTTTGAAATCCGGCCGACCGAAGGGCTGCCTGAGGCAGGACAACCCATATGTGATGACTGCAGATGCATACCTATCGGACATCTACATTTATGGTAGGTACAAAACTGTACTATCCGGAACTTACTCCAGATTCTTTTTAGTTCCAAAGAAAACGGGACTGGAGGCACATCTTGGACCTCAGCAGACTCAACACCTTTGTAAAGAAGTTCCGGATGGTCACGCTTCAATCAATTCTTCCGTTCCTAGGAACGCGCGATTGGATGTGCTCTCTAGATGTCAAGGATCCATACTATCATATCAAAATGGCCAGGCCATCCAGAGATCACTTGCGTTTCCAGCTGGGAGCCAAGCACTACCAATTCTGAGCACTGCCCTTTGGTCTCACAACAGCCCCCAGAGTGTTTACCAAATGCGTGGCAGTTGTTACGGCTCACCTGAGGCATCTAGGATTCAGAGTGTTTCCGTATCTGGATGACTGGCTCCTTACTCCCACCTCCAGGGATCAACTAATTCTGTCCAGGGATCACACCCTCAACCTGTGCTCTGTTAGGAATAACTATAAATTTTGACAAGTCTGCGTTGTCACCATCACAGCGTATCTCCTTTATCGGAGTAGACTTAGACATCACCATGGTAAAATTGCCACTGGACAGAATAGCCACTCTTCGAGACCAGGTGTCGGACATTCTGACGAGAAAAAAAATACCAGCCTCTCTGGTGTTGAAACTACTAGATACCATGGCAGCTGCGCTCATAGCAGTTCCTCTGGGACGTATGCACATGAGAATACTTAAATGGTTGCTCTTCACCCAATGGTCTTACCAAAAACGTCCAATGTCGTTCTTGATAATGATTACAGATGCTTGCAGAAAGGATCTTCTTTGGTGGTTGACCAGCCACCAGGTAACAGTAGGTCGCCCATTTTTTCCCCCCGCAGTCGGCCATGATGACCAGACGCTTTTCTGATAGGGTGGGGGGGGGCTATTTCAGGGAAGAACAGCCCAAGGCACTTGGTCAGAAACCGAGTCACAGCTGCACATCAATGTCCTGGAGTTGAGAGCGGTGCTTTTGGCATTGCAGCACTTCCACAACTCTCTACCTCTGGGAACGATTGTGATCCAGACAGACATGTCTGTGGTCTGGTATATCAACAAACAAGGGGGAACCAAATCTTACCCCCTAATGCCGAGAGGCCTTGAGAATTTGGCAGTGGCCGGTTTACACCAGGCACTTTCTGATAGCAACGCAGATCCATTGGAAATCCAATGTGATCGTGGACAAACTGAGCAGAGCCATTTTGTTGCCACATGAGTGGTCCCTCAAAGACGAGGTTTTGGAGATGATTTTCCGCAGATGGGGCCAGCCTTGCTGCGACCTGTTTGTATCCCCGATGAATGCCAAATGTAGAAGCTACTTTGCCCTGAATCCCCCACCAGGGGACAGCCCAAGGGACTCGCTCGTACACGATTGGCCCTCGGGACTTCTGTATGCTTTTCCACCAACTTCCCTGATTCCGAAATTCTTACAGAAAGCCAAAGCCTTGGGAAGGACTGTAATTTTAATAGCCCCATTTTGGCCTCGGCAGATTTTGTTTCCCTTCCTTCGACTTTATCAACTTGGAGGAACCTTGGATTCTGGATCCAGATCTACTGACAGATTCGTCAGGGGCCCTTCATCCCTCTCTTCATTCCCTCAGATTGACAGCTTGGCTGCTCCGATTCCCAACTTAGCCAGGTCACATGATCTTTCCTCGGAGGCACAGCATATTCTTGTATCTTCCCATAAAGCTTCCACTAGAAAGTTGTATGCCAGCATTTGCTTTTTGGGCCTCCCAGAATAATATTGACCCTTACGTTGCCCCAATTGCTAGTATTCTGGAATTCCTGACTAAGCTTTTTCATGAATGTGCTGCAGCTGCCATTATAAGTTCAGTTGGCTGCAATTTCGAATTTCCGTCTCTGATCTGAAGGTTCTAACCTAATGTCTGACTATGTTAGGGCCTTCTTGAAGGGTACCATTCATCTTAGACTGCCTGTTAGACTACCTTTTACTCCCTTGAATCTGAATTTTGTGCCGTCACAGATTATCCCCCCCCCCCTTTGAGCTTGCATCATCCTGCCATTTAAAATTTCTGTCTTGGAAAACAATTTTCTTGGTAGCCATTACCTCAGCTCAGTGTCGGAACTTCAAGCCCTATCTATCAAACTCCCATATTTGGTGTTTCATCCCGACAGAGTGTCACTGAGGACTAACCCTTCCTTCCTTCCAAAGGTGTGTTTCGAGACTAACCTGAATCAAATTTTTGAACTCCCAACTTTCTTCAGTAACCATTCTAACAAGTTGGAGTATATGTTGCATAAGATTGATGTTCACAGACAATTGAGATTCTATTTGGACAGAACAAAGGAATTTAGAAAATCTCAACAACTCTTTGTTTCTCATGCTAACACTGCGAAAGGGCTACCAGTACCCAAAGTTACTCTTACATGGTTAACTGACTGCATTAAATTTACATATTTCTCAGTGAACCAACCATTAGAACATGGCGTGAAAGCACATTCCACTAAGGCTGTTTCCACTTCAGCTTATGCGGCTCTATTGCCTTTGGACACTATATGTGCAGCTGCCACTTGGTTTAAGCCACATACCTTTTACTCATTACAAAGTAGACAGTGCCTCCAGGGACGGGGCTTCCTTTGGTTCTACTGTCCTCAGGAATGTACTGCTGTGAGCCACCCAGGATTAGGGTGCTTGGGACGCTACCCATGTGTAAGAATGAACAGCGCGATTGAACAACTTCACATAAAGAAGTTATGTGCTTACCATAATGTTCCATGTGAGTTGTTCATCTCACCACCCACCTTCCCCTCCAGGCTCTCTAACGAGTAAGACTTGTGGTCTGGTAGATCTTGTTATAAGACTTCTTACTCCGGCTGGAGTACCTGTTATGTGTTATATATGTTGCATACTGGGATCAGCAAACTAGATCTGCGGTGAGACAGAGAGCATCATGGGATAAGGACTTGGCCTCGAGCTACTCTAAGATCTTGAACTTGTGAAAGCGGCAGACTCTGAGCTGATGTATCAGCTCTGAACCCATGTGTAAGAATGAAGGCGAGATGAACAACTCACATGGAACGTTATGGTAAGTACATAACTTCTTTTTCTTCTGTCACAGTCACCAAGAATACGTATGCCCTAGGTTAGGGGGGAGGGGTGGCATTTTCAGAGTAGAACAACCCAAGGTTTGTGGTCCTCTAGCTCCAAATGCTCATCAGTGGTTTGAAATTCTCAGTCTTGTTTTCTTAATTGCCATCTACAGTACCTTACCCAAGGGACCACTTACCACCCACTTAGCATGTTGGTAGTGTGGTAAATCAAGTCAAAAGGAGAAATTTTATTTTTCCGCCATACTGCATGAGAACTGAGAAGGCATTGGAATGGGACATAGCCCACAAACTGTTTCTGGTGATGGTGCGCATAGTGGCAGAATCTGGTGTATTAACCGGTAGACTGAGCCGGAACCTGCTACATTCCCACAAGTGACTCCCTGAACAAGACATCATTGTATAGAAGCTTCCAGAGGTGAGGCCAGTTGATGAATTTGCTTATATCAACGTCAAATGTAAAATGCAAGAATAGCTGTTCTCACTCCAACAAGCCTCGGCAACATGAGGGGATGTACTAGTGTATATCCTTCAATTCTCGTGTTGCAGTATTCTCACATGTGGGATCCTCTGCCTCAGGCGACCCAAACGTCTGGCTCATATTAGAAAAGCTTAGCCTGGCTGCCGTAAGGTGCGTGGGACGGCACACGTCAGGACCATAAACGTGACGTCCACATGCACAGACCTCAGAACTTCTCTGCCACAGTCAAATGTCATCTCGCTCCTTCAACTTTGCACTAGTGACACCTAAAAAAGATAAGTACCCCATTGAGGAATCATCTTCTACCTTTTCTACTAGTTGCTACATCGTGTTACACTGCTGCAGTCATTACACTTGGGTTATCCTGCTGTCAGGCGCTCCCGCAGTCGGCCAGAGTTCCAAAGTCTTGGTCCAGCAACTGTTGCTGTTGCTTCTTCCCTGACGTCAGTGCGCCAGGGGTATACAAGTTGCATCCAACGCCATTTTCTTCAGTCTTTCTTGCCGCGTGGTGCCTGAAGCAAAAGCAGTTCGCAAGTGCCAACTCCTGAGATTTTCGAAGTCGAATTTCAGATCCGAAGTCTTCGATAAAGTTAAGTACCCTGTTGGGGAAACTTTTTTCTTGCCTCAGACAGATGTCAGAAAAAGTTAATAATTGTGTTCTTGTGGGAAGCAAATACCTCATAAGGACTTCGATTCTTACTGTATTCCATGCCTAGGCCCTGATCACGACGTCACTGGTCGTCGTTTTTGTGCTAGATTTAACAAACGCACTATAAAACGACGTTTTGATTTTGCTTTGCACTACTTTGGCCGAAGGTTCAGTTATACTATGCCGTCAGAACAACAGACCGCATTTCTTAAAAAACACAAAAACCAAGTAGCGATGGTAAGCAAGCTTGAACAAGACCAAAACCAAAAAGATTTGCCTGCCCTGGAAATCCAAATGATGGGTAAAGCCGAAATGTTTAAAAAAGTACTCCTTTATGCAAAGCGAGTGCAAAGTAGTAACAGCTGATGTAGTCCCAAGCACAAAATAACGCCACAACAATGCGTCGCTGACTCAGTACATACAAGTCTTCTTCAGAAATCAAAACACAGATCTTTGTTCATATAATGCCTTGTATATCACCAGCACCAGTTCAAAATAAATTAATTAACCAATGAAATCTTCTCCAATGTTAATTAATCTAATTAAACAGTGAAAATGCATTCCTTAATAAACCAACACAATTCATATATTTATTTAACTTATTTATAATAAATAAGATAAAAAAATTTTGATATTATTGTATATAAATATATACAATAAAATACAATGAAAAATACTTTAAATACCATTTGTACTTTAATTAAAACATATTTTAGTTCATACTAAAAAATATGTGTTGAGTGTTATCCAATAGTGCCCTGTTGTGGTAAGTTTGCAAAATTTCAAAGCTTGGCAGCTCTAAGATGTTCTTCGTTCCACATTGCTGCAGTCCTTACTATTGGGTAGTCCGCTGTCCAGTCGGCCCGAATACCAGAGTATATGGCTGACGTCGGTCAGGGCGCATTAGACTGACGTCAGTACGTCAGGGTACTAATGCGCATGACCGACGTCATATCCTCAGTCTTTTTTGCCGCATGGTCCGATGCAGAAGCAGTTTTGCGAGTGCAGGTTGGCGTTCTGAAATATTTCCGAAACCGGAGTTTCAGACCGAATCAGAGTTGGCTAAGTACCCCGTTGGGGAACATTTTGGTTTTTTCTTGCCTCAGTATTTAACCGGATGTCAGAAAAAGTGAATAACTGTATTTCTTGTGGGAAACAGATACCTCATAGGGATTACCATACCTTGTGTATACCTTGTTTAGGGCCTGAGCACGACGTTGTTGGATGCCGCTCTTGTGCTAGGTTTAACAAACGCACTATTAAGAGGAGGTTAGACTGTGCCAGGTTAGTGTTTGGGAAGCGTTGCAATTATAACATGCCGCCGGATGCTCCGGCGCCCGCTTCGGCCCAAGAAGCGTAAGGACAAAACAGCGAAGCCTAGGGTTGATGAACCGGCAGTCCCGGACGTCGGTTCTTTAGAAGGCTCAGTGGAGCCAGAGGTTTTGCCAGGAATTTCTATGGAGTCTCAGGCAGAAACTTTACTGTTACAGGATGTGCCTTCTCAGGAGGTAGGCCAGGCTGAGGGGGCTTCTCAGGTAACTGTTCTTCCATCTCTTCCCAAGGTAGTTAGAGCCTCTCCTTCTGTTGCCAAAACTTCTTTGAGAGGTAGGCCAAGTTCAGCTTCAGTGGGGGCTTCTCCTAGCATTTCGGGTTCTGTACCTAAGAAACATATGCTTAAAATGGCAGAAGATTTGATTACTATGATTAGAGGTTCTATGCCCCTCCCTGATAAGAGGCCTAGGGTGGAACCGAGTTTGATAGTTTTGAACAGTGTTCAGAGGCTTCTGAGTCTTCTGCGGAAGATTTGCAGGAGTATCCTCCTTATTCTGATTCTGATGTGGATGATTCCACTCCTACAGCTTCTCCTCCTGAGGATTTCTCATTTTCAGAGACTCTGCATTCCATGAGGGAGCACTTTAAATGGGAAGGCCAGGATTACTCTGATTCCAGGAAAAGGCTTAGGGAATTCTTGTTTTTACCCCAGCATAGGCCCTTAGCTATACCTCCTGTGTTGAATGTGGTGGAAGATGTTTTTGCAGAGGCTTCCCTGAACCCTGATTCTTTGCCTCCTGCTCCTGTTAAACCTGATAGGTACTATAGGGTGCCCGAAGCTCATAAGTATTTGTTTAAGAGTCCTAGGGTGGACCCAGAAACTGTTTCTCAGGGACCTAAAGGTGTTAAGGCCTCAGTGGTTAAAAATCCTGTTCCCACTGATAAAGAGGCAAGGGCTTTGGATAGGTGGGGAAAGAAAGTGTATACTTCTTCCACTCTAGCCATGAGAGCGTTGAATTGTCAGTTTCACATGCTAAAATATCAAAATTATCTCCTTTCACAATTGAAATCTAAGGTGGATGCTTTGGCGGAAGGTATTGAGTGTAAAGAGTTGCTGGATTTGGTTCATGTGTCGGAACAAGTGGGTAAGCATTCTTTGCAATGTGGTTTTGATGCTGTACAGGCCTCCTCGAGGGTGGCTGCCACTAGTTCTGTTCTTCGCAGGCATGCCTGGTTGAGGGATCAGAATTTAGCTGAGCATGTTAAGACAAGGATTTTGGATGCTCCTTTACAGTCTGATGTGTTGTTTGGTTCGCCTGTGGAAGCAGTTTTAAAGAAAATCTAGGACAAAGCTAAGTCTATGCAAACTGTTAAAGATTTTTTGCAGGTGCAGCCACCGAAGTTTAGTAGAAATTGGCCTGCTAAGGGGTGGACATATCCTGCTTATGATTCCCAGTCTAGGGGTAGGTCTAGACGTGGTAGGGGCAGAGCTCAAGGTTCTTTTAGGCCTAGAACAGGGAGTTCACCTGCTCAGACTTCTGGTGAGGGCAGGGGTCAGTCCTTTCGTAAACAGACCCAATGACCTGCCTTTTCAGCTGCCAGTAGATTCTCGTCTGGCAGCTCCTTTGGGAGGAAGAATGTCTCTTTTCAAAGAAAATTGGGATTTAATTACTCAAGACAGATGGGTGTTGGATATCATTCACCACGGTTACAGGTTTTATTTCCATACAATGCCCCCTTTCAAAGGCATGCCAGACGTTCCTCCTCCACAAAGAAAAGAGGCTCACAAGCAAATTTTTCAGTTACTCCAGATGGGGGCCATTCAGCCAGTCCCTGTATCAGAAAGGGGCCTAGGATTTTATTCTCGCCTGTTCCTAGTACCAAAGAAGGGGAACACGTGGAGACCAATTTTGGATTTATCTCTCCTCAACACTTATCTGGACATTCCCAAGTTCAAGATGTTGACGTTACAACAGCTTTTACCTCTGCTGGGCAAAGATCACTGGATGTTAACTTTAGATCTCAAGGAAGCTTACCTTCATGTGCCTATAAGGCTAAGTTGCAGGAAGTATCTGCGGTTTCGAGCTGGAAATTCTCATTATCAGTTCTCTGCATTGCCCTTTGGCTTATCTACTGCCCAGAGTATTCACAAAGGTTCTGGCTCCAGTGATAGCTTACTTCAGGCTACAAGGAATTCAAATCTATCCTTACTTGGACGACTGCCTGATTCTGGCTCAAGAAAAGGAAAATCTTCTACAGCATCTGGAATATGTTATAGCAGTGCTAAGATGCCTAGGGTATTCTGTGAACGAAATAAAGTCCAGTCTAGTACCCTCTCAAGACATGTGCTTTCTGGGTGTGAGACTGAATACAGCAGCCCAGATGGCCTTTTTAACCCCGGACAAACAAAAGAGTCTATCACTTTACTTCCATCAACTATCTCATCAGTCCATGCTGACTGCAAGGACAGTCCTTCAAGCATTAGGGTTCATGGCATCTTGTATTCTGGTGCTTCCCAATGCCAAACTGCATATGAGGAAGCTACAATGGTATCTCAAAATGTATGGACACAGCACTGCCAGGATTTGGACACTGTCATTCAAATAATACCTTGCCTTCAAAAAGAATTTTTGTGGTGGGCTCAGGAATGTCACCTAAACAAGGGACTCTCTGTGACCCGCCAGAGGCGAGTCAGATTTTAACGACAGATGCCTCGGACATTGCTTGGGAGCTCATCTAAATGGAATGTGGATACAAGACAAGTGGCCTGCCAGACTACAGCATCTACATATCAACATGAAGGAGATGTTAGCAGTCCAGTTTGCATTACTGGCTTTCAAGGAGTTACTTCTTCCAGGGCAGGTGTTGATTCTAACAGACAACACAACTGTCATGTGGTACATCAACAAGCAAGGGGAACACATTCTTATCCTCTATGCAGGCAAGCAATGATTTTATGGGAGACTGCTAAGCTTGCAACTAACTCTTCAGGCAAGGTTTCTGCCAGGAGCACAGAACTCCTTAGCAGATGTGTTAAGCAGACAAATCATGGATCCCCACGAGTGGAAACTGGATCTTCATGTATTTCAGAAATTGACAGTGTCATGGGGAACTCCAGACATAGATCTGTTCGCTTCTCCACTAAACCACCAGCTGCCAAAGTTTTGCACAAAGGGGTTTCATCGCACAGCTTGGAAAGTGGATGCTCTGTCTTTCAGTTGGAAAAACCTTCATGTGTATGCCTTTCCACCTCTGCCTCTTCTTCCAAAGGTGCTATTAAAAGTCAGACAAGACAAGCCAAGGATGATTTTGATAGCTCCAGATTGGCCTCGGCAACACTGGTACCCACTACTAAGGAGTCTGGTAAGGAAGCCTCCATGGCCTTTACCTTTGATTCCTCATCTGTTATCTCAGAAGGACGGTCATCTGCTCCATGTCAAGCTTCACTCTCTTCATCTAACAGCCTGGCATATTCTGTGTTGAAGCACAGCAGGTCTCAACTTCCTCAACAAGTTTTAAATGTGATTATGGAAGCTAGAAGACCTAGTACAAGGAAAGTGTACGCCGAAAAATGGAAGAGATTTTTATTTTGGAGTACAGCAAAGAATTTGGAGGTTTCTGAGCCTAATTTGAGTGTGGCTCTTCAATATCTTACTGAGTTATTGGACAAAGGTTTGTCCTTCTCTTCCATTAAGATTCATGCTGCAGCAATTTCAGCTCACTATGATTGTGACCCACCATTATTTTCGCATCCTTTGTTCAAGCAGTTTCTTAGAGGGGCAAAGAATATAAGACCCCCATGAGAGCTCCTACTCCTGCTTGGGATCTCAATTTTGTGTTGGAAAACTTACTCTACAACCTTTTGAGCCTGGCTACTGCTGACTTGAAATACTTGTCATGGAAGACTGCTTTTCTGTTGGCTATTACTTCTGCAAGAAGGGTGTCTGAGTTGCAGGCCCTTATGGCGGTAGAGCCCTTTTGATTTTCCATAAGGATAGGGTATCATTACGCACTAATCCTTCCTTTATGCCTAAGGTGGTTTCTAGTGTGGCTTTAAACCAAACTATTCATTTGCCTACTTTTATGCAGACCCCAAAATAAAGGGGAAAAGATTTTGCACACTTTAGATGTACACAGGCAATTGCGTTATTATTTAAGCAGGACTAAGGATTTTAGGCAGTCTCAGCAGTTGTTTGTTTCTTTTGCTTTGAGTTCGCAGGGCAAGCCTGTGTCAAAACAAACTATTTCTAGGTGGATTGGGTTTTGCATTGCATTTTGTTATTCCCATCATGGCAAGGAGATTCCAGCTGGGATTAGGCCTCATTCCACTAGGGCTACTGCCACTTCAACAGCATTTCTAAGGGGGGTGGCAACTAAGGATATTTTGGAGGCAGCTACTTGGAGTTCAGTGCATACTTTCTCTAAGCATTATCACCTTCCTATCTACTCTAAGTCTAGGGCTGGTTTTGCCACGGCTGTCTTGCAAGGCATGTTGTCAGCTCCTACTTCTTTATGATTTGCCAGCCTCCCTTACCTCTGCTTTGGGATTCTACCCAATAGTAAGGACTGCAGCAATGTGGAACGAAGAACATAGTACAGTTTTGTACCTACCATAAATGTAGATGTTCGAGGATCCACATTGCTGCAGTCCAATTTACCCTCCCTCCTTCCCCTCTGTGTTTAGGGGTGGTTGTGTAGGTGAGGTTATATGTTGATATTTTTGTATATATTGTTGTATATATTGTACATAATTTGGGTGCAGGTATTTTGAGCCTTGTCTTTTTAGGGTCTTCTGACATCTGGGGCAAGAAAAGACTGAGGATATGACGTCGGTCATGCGCATTAGTACCCTGACGTACTGACGTCAGTCTAATGCGCCCTGACCGACGTCAGCCATATACTCTGGTATTCGGGCCGACTGGACAGCGGACTACCCAATAGTAAGGACTGCAGCAATGTGGATCCTCGAACATCTACATTTATGGTAGGTACAAAACTGTACTTTTCAACACAGAGGAAACAGAAAGCATATCATTAAGTCCTGGAAATTTAGTGGAATCCAAAATTATTTGCCACAATAACTCTTTATATTGTAATTTTGCCTCCCACATACCACCCCTGATTTCTTTCGGGACAATTTCCAGGACAAAAAAACTAAAGGTAGCTTGTGTGTATTTTAAAGAGTGCCTATATAGTGCATTTTTGTTATTTTGTCTAGTTATTTCATATATATGTTCATAAATACGATTTCTCAACTTCCTTTCGGTCTTTCCAACATAAAATGCACCACAAACATTACAAGTAGCAATGTAAACAACACCTTGGGTGCTGCAATTAGAAAAGGTGTTACTACCAAAATTTTTGTCCCTTGAGGGGATGACAATATGTGTTTGATTAGCGACATAGGGACATTGTGCACAAAATCCACATTTAAAGGTTCCAAACCTTTTTAATGAACCATTTGGTTTATTAGGTCCATTAAACTCAAATAGTGGTTTGAAATTATTATCTTTCCTAAAAATAAATTTTAGTGGTTGTTTCTTCTTAATCTCCAAATCGGAGAATTCAATAAACTTATTCCATTCCCTTGTAACAACCTCCCTAATGACACCTGCATCGCCAGAATAATCAAAAACAAATGCTTCATTAAAGTTGTTGGTAATGTTATCAGATGAACCTGGCTGAGTACAATAGGTCATAGTTTGTCCTAAAATAGGAAAAAATCGGTCACATCTGTGTTCAACAACTGCATTTAGCATCTGTTGTAATAAGCTTTCAGGATATCCTCTTTCCCTAAACATGTCTAAAACAGTATTGCTTTCTTCCAAAAAATCATTGTCACTAGACGTCATTCTACTAATACGGACTAACTGTCCTTTAACTAATTTTTTCTTTTGAAAGAATGGGTGAGCACTTCTAAAATGCAAATATGAATTAGAAAAGGTTGCCTTACGAAAAATTTTTGATGAGAAACCAGTATTAAGTTTAATAAGAGTAACATCCAAATATGTTAACTGACTGGGATTATAATCATAGGTAAAATCCAAAAATGTAGTGGTACTTTTAATATACTCCAAAAATTCCATAAAGTTTTCAAAGGTTCCTTTCCAAAAGATAACTATGTCGTCCAAGAATCTTTTGTATAAGCACCAATATTGTGCAAAAGGGCTTTCAAGGACGTGAAGTTGTTCCCACCTAGATAAAATAATGTTCGCATAGGTCGGTGCACATTTGGCACCCATGGCAACTCCCCTAGTTTGTCTAAAAAATTCCCCCTGAAAGAACATGTAGTTGTTATTAAGTATGGTTTCCATGAACAGTAAACAGTTGTTGAAAACATCTTGAGAAAAAAGCCTACTGTCCCTCATACTATCTTCCAACCATTGAAGGCCTATATCGTGTGGAATACAACCAAATAGGTCTACCACATCCAACGTAACAAACACTAGTTCTGGAGAGTATAGGTTGTGCTCAACACTTCGAAGAAAATCCCAGGAGTCCTTCAGTGAAGTAACACCCTGGTTAGAAAGATGTTTAAGTTTTTCATCTACGTATTTTGCAAGGGGTAAGTTTGCAAAATTTACAAAATTTCAAAGCTTGGCAGCTCTAAGTTTCAACACAGAGGAAATAGAAAGCATATCATTAAGTCCTGGAAATTTAGTGGAATCCAAAATTATTTGCCAGATAAAGGTGGTGGGACCGTGTTGATGGGCCACATTATTTATGAGTCTAAAATGAAAGATTTGTTACAAGACAATAACAAATATTCTAGGGCCTCGATCAACGAAGTCAATATATCCAACTCAAAAATTAGTTTATTGTTGAATGATCTACTTTTGGAAGGTTCCATTGACCAGGCGAGTTTTAATTTTTTGCTCAATAAGCACCCTAGAGTTCCTTCAGTATTTGGTATACCAAAGGTACATAAAGACCAGAGTGACCCGCCCCTAAGAGTTATTGTTTCTTCCAAAGGTTCTGTCACTACACCCCTTGCAAAATACGTAGATGAAAAACTTAAACATCTTTCTAACCAGGGTGTTACTTCACTGAAGGACTCCTGGGATTTTCTTCGAAGTGTTGAGCACAATCTATACTCTCCAGAACTAGTGTTTGTTACTTTGGATGTGGTAGACCTATTTGGTTGTATTCCACACGATATAGGCCTTCAATGGTTGGAAGATAGTATGAGGGACAGTAGGCTTTTTTCTCAAGATGTTTTCAACAACTGTTTACTGTTCATGGAAACCATACTTAATAACAACTACATGTTCTTTCAGGGGGAATTTTTTAGACAAACTAGGGGAGTTGCCATGGGTGCCAAATGTGCACCGACCTATGCGAACATTATTTTATCTAGGTGGGAACAACTTTACGTCCTTGAAAGCCCTTTTGCACAATATTGGTGCTTATACAAAAGGTTCTTGGACGACATAGTTATCTTTTGGAAAGGAACCTTTGAAAACTTTATGGAATTTTTGGAGTATATTAAAAGTGCCACTACATTTTTGGATTTTACCTATGATTATAATCCCAGTCAGTTAACATATTTGGATGTTACTCTTATTAAACTTAATACTGGTTTCTCATCAAAAAATTTTCGTAAGGCAACCTTTTCTAATTCATATTTGCATTTTAGAAGTGCTCACCCATTCTTTCAAAAGAAAAAATTAGTTAAAGGACAGTTGGTCCATATTAGCAGAATGACATCTAGTGACAATGATTTTTTGGAAGAAAGCAATACTGTTTTAGACATGTTTAGGGAAAGAGGATATCCTGAAAGCTTATTACAACAGATGCTAAATGCAGTTGTTGAACACAGATGTGACCGATTTTTTCCTATTTTAGGACAAACTATGACCTGTTGTACTCAGCCAGGTTCATCTGATAACATTACCAACAACTTTAATGAAGCATTTGTTTTTGATTATTCTGGCGATGCAGGTGTCATTAGGGAGGTTGTTACAAGGGAATGGAATAAGTTTATTGAATTCTCCGATTTGGAGATTCTTAAGAAGAAACGACTACTAAAATTTATTTTTAGGAAAGATAATAATTTCAAACAACTATTTGAGTTTAATGGACCTAATAAACCAAATGGTTCATTAAAAAGGTTTGGAACCTTTAAATGTGGATTTTGTGCACAATGTCCCTATGTCGCTAATCAAACACATATTGTCATCCCCTCAAGGGACAAAAATTTTGGTAGTAACACCTTTTCTAATTGCAACACCCAAGGTGTTGTTTACATTGCTACTTGTAATGTTTGTGGTGCATTTTATGTTGGAAAGACCGAAAGGAAGTTGAGAAATCGTATTTATGAACATATATATGAAATAACTAGACAAAATAACAAAAATGCACTATATAGGCACTCTTTAAAATGCACACAAGCTACCTTTAGTTTTTTTGTCCTGGAAATTGTCCCGAAAGAAATCAGGGGTGGTATGTGGGACGCAAAATTACAATATAAAGAATTATTGTGGCAAATAATTTTGGATTCCACTAAATTTCCAGGACTTAATGATATGCTTTCTATTTCCTCTGTGTTGAAACTTAGAGCTGCCAAGCTTTGAAATTGTGTAAATTTTGCAAACTTACCACAAGAGGGCACTATTGGATAACACTCAACACATATATTTTTTAGTATGAACTAAAATATGTTTTAATTAAAGTACAAATGGTATTTAAAGTATATTTCATTGTATTTTATTGTATATATTTATATACTTTAATATCAAAATTTGTTTTTATCTTGTTATTTATTATAAATAAGTTAAATAAATATATGAATTGTGTTGGTTTATTAAGGAACGCATTTTCACTGTTTAATTAGATTAATTAACATTGGAGAAGATTTCATTGGTTAATTTATTTTGAACTGGTGATATATAAGGCATTATATGAACAAAGATCTGTGTTTTGATTTCTGAAGAAGACTTGTATGTACCGAGTCGAAAACGTACGCATTGTTGTGGCGTTATTTTGTGCTTGGGACTACATCAGCTGTTACTACTTTGCACTCGCTTTGAATAAAGGAGTACTTTTTTAAACATTTTGGCTTTACCCTTCATTTGGATTTCCAGGGCAGGCAAATCTTTTTGGTTAAAAAACACAAAGACAAGGATAAAGACAGACATCCGAGGTCCAAAACTGACAAAGCCTCTTCTAGGTCAGTCGCCGGTTCTCAGTGAGGCGCTTTCGCAGCCCCTGACACCCGCTACCTCAGAGCCACAGACCGCCTCCTACTCCCACGTGGAGACAACTAGGCCTCTGGAAACTCAAGGTATTGGGCCTACGGAAACTAATCCCTCAGATGGGTCCGGAGCCGCTGAGCAGGCATCGGCTTCTGAGGGTGTTTTCTGGCCTTCACAACTTCACATTAAAGCAACAGCCAAGACAAAAACACCATTAAAGACAAAGAAGCAAGTATAGCATTCTCCTGGACAGTCTTCCATGCCTAAGAAACAGATGCTTAAAATGGCCGAAGACCTCATTACTCTAATCAGGGGTTCCCATCCCCCTCCTGAGAAAAAGCCTAGGCAGGATACAGACTATGATTCCTCTGATCAGGTTTCCATTTACTCTGACTCCTCTTCAGACCAGTGATACTCTCTACCCCCCATGAGGACTCTGATGCTGAAGAATCTATCCCTTCAGCCTCTCCTCCTGAGGATTACTCTTTTGGGGAAACTTTACATACCATGAGGGAGCATTTCCATTGGGAAAGTCAGGATTATTCAGAATCCAAGAAAAGGCTCAGGGACTTTTATTGCCTCAGCACAGGCCCCTGGCTATTCCGCCTGTGTTAGATATTAATCTCCTGATTCTTTGCCCCCTGCACCAGCCAAGCCAGATAGGTATTAGAGTCCCTGACTCTCACAAGTTTCTTTATAAAAACCCTTCTGCTGACCCAGAAACCATTTCCCAGGGTCCCAAAGGGGTTAAGGCTTCCATTGCAAAAAAAATTCAGTCCCCTCTGACAGATTCTAGAGCATTGGATAGATGGGGGAAGAAAGTTTACACTTCTGCAACTTTAGCAGTAAGGGCTTTAAATTGCCAGTTTCACATGCTTAAGTACCAACAACATTTAATGGCTCAGTTAAAACAGAAAATGCTTGCACGCTCAGAAGCTCCGGACTATAAAGAAATGCAGGATTTATTGCATGCAGTTGAACAAGTGGGAAAACATACTCTGCAATGTGGTTTTGATTCTTTAGAGGCCTCTTGTAGAGCCACAGTTACAGGTTCTGTGATTCGAAGACATGCTTGGTTAAAAGAATTTACCTGATCATGTTAAGGCAAAATTATTGGATGCTCCTTTACAGCATGATACCTTGTTTGGTGTTAAGGCAGAAGAGGTGTTTAAAGAAAGTGGAGGATAAAGCTAAATATATGCAAACAGTCAAAGATTTCTTACAGGTACAGCCACCTTGCTTTAGCAGAAATTGGCCTACAAAGAATTGGTCCTTTCCAGTGTCAGACAGGCCACAGAGAGGCAGATACAGACGCCCAAGAGGCAGATCTCAACCCCAAGGCTCTAACAGACAACGACAGTGGGGTACCTCAACCCCAAAAGGAGGTGAGGACAAGTCTAAACCTTACAGGAAACAGTCCCAATGATTTCCCCCTTCGTATGCCAAGCACTTCCCTTTTGGCAGCCCCCTTAGGGGGAAAACTAGCACTTTTCTCTCAAAATTGGCAAACAATCGCCCAAGACAAATGGGTTCTGAATATTGTGTCTCAAGGTTACAGGTTCCATTTTCACACTTTACCAAGGCTAAAAGGAATGCCAAACCTGCCACAAAATCAATGGGCAGAGGCTCAAAAACAAATGTCAGCCCTCATGGACATGAGAGCTGTTCAAAAAGTACCACAGCAGGAACAAGGACAATGATTTTACTCAAGACTTTTCCTGGTCCCCAGAAAGGACAATGCCTGGAGACCCATACTAGACCTTTCAACTCTAAATACTTACCTGGATGTTCCGAAATTCAAAATGTTTACACTACAGCAGCTTCTTCCCATGCTGGGCAAGAAGGCTTGGCTTGTTACTTTGGACCTCAGAGGCATACCTGCATGTCCCTGTCAGACAAGTTTGCAGAAGATACCTCAGATTCAAAGCTGGTACAATGCACTTCCAATTCTCTGCACTGCCCTTTGGCTTATCTACTGTGCCCAGGGTCTTTACAAAGTGCCTGGCACCAGTAATTGCATTTTGCAGACAAAAAGGAATTCAAATATATCCATACCTGGACAACTGCCTCATTCAAGCAGAGAGAAAGGACATTCTTCTAAAGCATCTGGCGTTTGTAAAAAGGTTGCTAATTTCTCTAGGGCACACAGTAAACGAAAAGAAGTCAAAACTAGTGCCCTCGCAACAGATGATATTCCTGGGTGCCAGCTTAAATACAACTGCCCAGATGGCTTATCTCATGCCAGACAAACAAGGACAACTGACTCAATATTTTCAATTACTGGCAAAAAAGTCCCATCTCCCTGCAAGAAAAATTCTGCAGGCCCTGGGATTCATGGCATCCTGCATACTACTAATTCCATATGCCAGACTGCATCTGAGGAGATTACAATGGTACCTAAAAAAGTGTTTGGACTCCACACTCTCACAGTTTAGAAGCAGTAATACCAATAATTCCCTGCCTACAACAGGAGTTTCGATGGTGGGCACAGGCATGTCACCTCAACAAGGGTCAGCCTTTCACTCTACCCACAGCCAGGCAGACTCTGACAGATGCTTTGGATTACGCCTGGGGAGCACACATGGCAGGAAAATGTATTCAGGGCAAGTGGACCACAGACCAAATGCATCTTCACATCAATCAAAAAGAGATGTTGGCTGTTCAGAATGCCCTAACAGCTTTCAAGGACCTTCTGCATTCAGGACAATTGTTATTAAAGACAGACAACACCACAGTAATGTGATACATAAACAGGCAAGGGGGCACTCATTCTTATCCCCTATGCAGACAAGCCATGACCTTGTGGAACACAGCTCTAACTTATCAAGTTCATCTGCAAGCACAAGTCCTGCCAGGAAAGAAAAATACTCTGGCAGACTATCTAAGCAGAAATATCATGGATCCTCACGAATGGAAATTGAATCCACAAGTCTTCAGCATGGTAACGCAAAAATAGGGGTGCCCAGACAGATCTTTTTGCCTCCCCACTGAATTGCCAACTACAAAAATTCTGCACAAGGACTTACCACACACAAGCATGGAAAGTGGATGCTCTTTCGTTCAGCTGGAATAGCCTAAAAGTGTATGCCTTCCCACCACTGCCTCTCATTTCAAAGGTACTCCTAAAAGCCAGACAAGAAAAACCACAAATTATCCTGATTGCTCCAGACTGGCCATGCCAGCACTGGTACCCAATCTTAAAGAACTTAGCTCAAGGCCCACCATGGATTTTGCCTCAAATTTCACACCTTCTGACTCAACAAAACAATCAGATCCTGCACGGTCAGCTCAAAACCCTAAACCTGGCTGCATGGGCAGATTCATTAGTCAAACATGCAACACCTCTCTCTAAAGCTGTTATGGATGTCATTTTGGAGGCCAGGAGGCCTAGCACCAGGAAATCTTACTCAGAAAAATGGAAGAGATTCTGTGCTGGAACCAGGCTCAAAGCCTTGACCCTCTTGTCCCAAACATTCCTCAGATTTTACAATACTTAACTGAGATGCTGGACAAAGGCCTATCCTCATCAATTAAGATCCACGCCTCTGCCATTTCAACACATTACAACACAGATCCTCCTTTATTCTCTCATCTCTTGCTAAAGCAGTACCTCAGAGGAGCTAAAAACATAAGACCGCCCCAGAGAGCACCAACTTGGGACCTCAATTTTGTTTTGGAAAAACTGACCCTGCCACCTTTTGAGCCAGCCAATACAGCCGATCTAAAATTTTTATCATGGAAAACAGCTCTGCTCCTGGCAGTAACTTCAGCACGAAGAGTCTCAGAGCTACAGGCATTAATGGCAGTGGAACCTTTTATAATTTTTCTTCAGGACAGGGTTTCTTTAAGGACAAACCCTACCTTTATGCCAAAGGTGGTATCTAGTGTGGCTCTTAACCAAACCATCCATTTGTCAACTTTTTATCCAAACCCCCAGAATAAAGGGGAGAAACTTCTGCACTCTTTGGACATGCACAGGCAGCTACACTTCTACTTGGACAAAACAAAAGCTTTCAGGAAAACTGAGCAACTGTTTGTATCCTATGCTGCAGGATCACAGGGCAAGGCTATCTCAAAGCAGACTATCTCCAATTGGATAGGACACTGTATTTGTTACTGCTACACACAGCATGGAAAATCAGTCCCTAATAACATTAGGCCACATTCTACCAGAGCAACAGCCACTTCAACAGCCTTTCTCAGAGTAGTACAAACCAAGGAAATTTTGGAGGCTGCAACTTGGAGTTCAGTGCACACCTTTACCAAGCATTACCACTTGCCTCTTTACTCTAAATCCAGAGCAGGATTTGCCACTGCAGTTCTGCAGGGCCTCATAGCCAATTCTAACTCTTTATAGACCAGCCACCCAACCTTAGCTTTGGGATTCTACCCAAGTGTAATGACTGCAGCAGTGTAACACGATGAACATAGTACAGTTTTGTACCTACCATAAATGTAGATGTTCGAGTGTTCACACTGCTGCAGTCCAGGTTACCCTCCCTCCATCCTAGCTGGACTTATCTATACCTTTTTATCCTATACAACCTTTGTGGTGTATTTGCTTGTAACTGAAGGTATTGTTTTTATTTTTATATATATATATATATATATATATATATATATATATATATATATATATATATATATATATATATATATATATATATATATATATATATATATATATATATATATATATATATATATGTATATATATATATATATATAATATGTATGTATATATATATATATATATATATATATATATATGCATGTATATATGTTTTATTAGCAATATGTATTGCCTACCTACTTGGGGGCACCTGACATCTGGGGCAAGAAAAACTGAAGAAAATGGCGTCTGATGCAACTTGTAAACCCCTGGCGCACTGACATCAGAGAAGAAGCGACAGCAACCGACGTCGGACCAAGACTTTGGAACTCTGGCCGACTGCGGGGACCACCTGACGGCAGGATAACCCAAGTGTAATGACTGCAGCAGTGTGAACACTCTAACATCTACATTTATGGTAGGTACAAAACTGTACTTTTTCTAGGAAGGGAAAATGTAAGTGTGATTGGCAGATTCTGCACAGACAGCCACGACATCCGTTTTGCTTATGGCTGTCCCACGTCTACAAAATGTGTTCCATCTGCCAGTCATTTGTTCCTAAAGCATTGTGCAGCCATCTCTCATCCCTTAAGCTTTTTGTAGAAAACCAGCATCTGAAACTACTTGCCCTTGGTATGGAACCAGAACTGGCCATCTTGACAGAACCGCCAAAAAAGAAGGCAACGTAGCTAGGCCAGATACTGTGCCTCCAAGTGTGGATGTCCTGCCAGCTACCAGTCTAGGGCCTGAGGAATGTCTGATAGGTCTGCCGACTTTGGTAGGTACTGCTTTGGAAACCTCCCTTGGTTCATCAGCCTGCACATCCACGGAGGTACCAACGACATCTGTCTGTGATGGGGGAGGAGCAAGGTTCACCCAAGTGGCTAGTGTTATTGTTTATTACTGAGGTAGGCACTTGTACTTCTAGGCTGACGTCGGACATTAGGCTTTTGCCCACTCAGCCAGGAACCAAGACCCCTTCTCTGAAAAGAAAGCAGAAGTCAAAGCATCCATCTCCCCCAGCAGAAGATTTTCCTGACTGGCAGACCTTTTCAGTCCCTTTTTCAGGCCTTTATGGCCCTGAGGCCTACTGCTTGTCCAACTCCTGCCTTTCCAACCTTGAGCCCCAGGCCTGTTTCTGCTGGTCCTATGCCACTTCCACATACGCATGAGTAAGATTCTTCCTCCTCTTCTGAGTCCCACTCCTGTGCCTCACAGTTGGTGTCCCCTTTGGAATATTGCTCCCCGAATGAGGATTCCTTGGAAGGAGATTCCCCACCTGAGGAAATAACCTTTGGGGAAACCATTCCCAAAATGAAGGAATATTTTAAATGGGATTCTACTCAAATGGCAGAGGTGCAGAAGCGGTGTTACGTGCTTCTGCAGATGGAATCTCCCTCACCCTCTGCTATTCCTCATGTTCTACCATCATACTTAGACGCCTTTGCCTCTGCTTCCAAGACTCCAGAATGTCAGCCACCTGCATGGTAAAGTATGCCTTAGACCTTGTCTCCCAGGCCACGAATCTGCTCTCCTCTATGCCAGATTCTCCCAGCAAACCTCAAGTTGCTTCTAAACTAACTTTAGCTGCTCAAGTTGCCAGGCATTCCATTAAATGCAGCTGTGATGCTGCAGATGCATCAGCCAGGTCAGGTGCATCTGCTTCAGTTCTGCATAGGTACTCCTGGCTCAGGCTATAGCCCCTGCCAGATGATTTCAAAAACAAAATAATTTTGACAAGTTCGGAGCTGTTTACAAATCTTCAAGAGAAAAGTAAGGAGCTGCAGGATCTCAAGCATGTCTGTCTCCCCAATCCCTAAATTTCATAGAAACTACCCCGCCAAGCCAAGTTTTGTCAGGAAGGCCTCTACACCCTCTACAGCCAAGCTAAGGAAAGATGCCAGGAAACCTCCATCCTCCAGGACTACCTCCTCTCAAACTGTATTCCAAGATGGCCCTTTTCTGACAGGCACAATGCATGACTGTCTAAACACCCATCTCCTTCTCCCTCTTTCTGCCCACCTCTAACTGTCTCTCCTATGGCAGCAAATCACCTCCGACAACTGGGTTCTTTCAATTGTAGGTTCAGTTGTAGAAAAAGGGTATTTTATGACTTGGCAGGAAAAACCTTCTCCAAAAGGTATTCTCCCCCCCCCCCCGTCCAAAAAAACAAATCCATCTCATACCTCAAGTCATTCAGAATTTGATCCTACAAGGAGCAACAGAGAAGGTCCCCCCAGAACAAGAAGGTCAAGGCTTCTATTCCGGGCTCTTCCTAGTCCTAAAAAGGATGGCCCATGAAGACCTATCCTGGAACGCTCTCTTCTTAATCCCTTTCTGCATGTACCCACTTTCCGCATGCTGTCCTTTCAATCCCTTCTTCCACTCTTGACACCCACTGCCTTTATGGAAACTTTAGACCTGAAGGAGGCATGTCTTCACATCCCTATCCACCCAGATTTTCGCAAATTCCTGCATTTTGCTGCATCATCCTTGCACTTGCATTTTGTTGTGCCATCCTTGCACCATCAGTTTACTGCCTTGCCTGTGGTTTATCTACAGCACCAAGGATATTTACAAAGTGCCTAGCCCCAATAGTAGCCTTCTGCAGAACAAAAGACATACAGATCTTCCCATACTTGGACAACCTCCTCATCCAGGCAGAGGAAGCAACTACCTTACAAAGACACCTCCAACTCACCATTTCCCCCCTCTAAGAAGCCTGGGCTTTACAGCTAACCTACTGAAGTCGACACTGACTCCTTCCCAAGACCAACTTTTCTTGGGTTGCAGAATACTCACAGATCAGTTGAAGGCCTTCCTACCACCAGAAAAGGTCACTTCTCTGACCGGCTTCTTTCAGGATTTTCTCCTAGTGAACTGCATTTCAGACAGGGAATTCCTTCACTTACTAGGTCTGATGGCAGCTACTCTTCCCATGTTGCCCTTTGCCAGGCTACACATGAGGAAATTTCAGTGGTATTTGAAGAATGCTTGGTCCCAGCATGCCCATCCACTAGACTTTCAGGTCCCTTTCCTTCCCTACCTAAAGAAAGAAAGAATTAAGGTGGTGGATTCAGCAAATCCAACTGAATCCAGGACTTCCATTACAGCCTCTCACTGAAGTTCAACAGATGCATCAGATCTGGGATGGGGGGGCACTGTGAATGGACTCAAGGTGAAGGGCCAGCGGGAGCCTTGCCTTCAGAGAAATCACATCAACATCAGCGAAATGACGGCTCTTCTGCTAGCCCTGAAGGCATTCCTACCCCTCATTCACCCAGGTCCCCTCAAAATCTTCACAGACAACACCACAGTACTGTGGTACATCAACAAGCGGGGGGGGGGGGGGGGAACCAGGCCTTACTCAGCAGACTGGCCATACAAGCTTGGGAGTTGGCTGCTCAGTCCAGTGTAACACTACAGACAGTGTACATCCCATCTCAGAACAACGATCAGGTGGATGCTCTCAGCAGATCATTGTCTCAAAATCACGAGTGGATGTTACACAGAAATGTTTTCCTGAACGTAGTCCACCCGTGGGGCACACCACAGGTAGATCTATTTGCCTTCCCTCAGAACAGACAACTACAACTGTTCTGCTCAAGGTCCCCCTTCCCACAAGCTTGGAAAGTGGGACGCCTTCTCAATTTCTTGGAAGGGGATGTTCCTGTATGCATTCCCTCCTCCTTTCCCCTAATACAGTAGGTCCTGCTGAAAATTCAGCAGGACAAGCCACAAATCTTGCTGGTGACCCCCTATTGGCCAAGGCAGCACAGGTTCCCCCTTCTTTTGTCACTAGCCAAGGGCAATCACCACAAGTTGCCCCACAAGGTGGACCTCATCACACAACAGAAGGGATCTCTCATCCACTCACGCCTGCATACTCTCAGCCTTGCCCTGTGGGTGATAAACTTTTGATCCCTTTTGGGCACCTTTACTCCGAGGACGTGCTATCTATCCTGCAGGAGGCCAGGAAACCTACTACTAAGAGGTCCTATCTTTCCAAATGGAAAAGGTTCCCTAATTACGGTCTTCAAAGGCAACTACACCCCTTTCAGGCAGATATATGCCTCTAGTTTTGTCCTATTCATGAGCTCCTAAAATGTGAACTTTCATATTCTTCAGTGAAAGTCCATTTGTTAGCTGTCTCAGCCTGTTTACTCCTCTGTACACCCTTATTATTCAGATTAGACGTGAAGCCCTTTCTCAAGGGGGTCCTTCACCTCAGATCACTAAGAAATCGCATTCCTCCTCATTGGGACTTAAATTCTGGAGGAACTTACTACTATTCCTTTTGAACCAGTGCCTTCAGTCGCATTAAAGATGTGTACCTGGAAAGCTGTTCTGCTTGTAGCTCTAACTTCGGCCAGAAATGACTGAGTTACAAGCACTCATGACTATTCTGCCTTTACCCCATTTTTCATAATGATAGGGCCTTTCTTCATACTATCTCCTCCTTCATGCCTAAAGTGATCAGTGAACTTTCCTTTAACCAGTCTATTCATTTACCTACCTTATTTCCCTCACCACAGAATGAAGGTGAGTGTGCTGCATTCCCTGGATGTTCACAGGCAACTTGGGTTCTATGTGGATAAGACCAAGGCTCTGGAGAAAGCTGTATCTAAACAGACTATATCTTCATGGATCTCCAAAACTATATCCTTCTGCTACTCCTTCCATGGAAGACAGTTAACCCACATGGTGAGAGCCCACTCTGCCAGAGCTGTGGCCTCTTCAGGGGCTTTCCTTAAAGGCTTGGATACAGCCACCATCCTAGAGGCAGCTACGTGGTCCTCAGTCCACACTTTCACTAAACATTACACATTAGATTGCATCTCTAGTGCTAGGGCAAAATTTGCTAAAGCCATCCTACATGGTTTCTTGGAGACTGCATCCTCTTTCTCCACCCATATCACTGGTTGAGCTTTGGTACTCTTCCCACTTGTGAGAATACTGCAACATGAGATTAGAAGGACATAGAATAGTTGTGTAAATTCTTACTGTAACCGTAGATGTCCTTCTCTTCCATGTTGCAGTATTCCTATCCTTTCCTCCTACCCCCTATAGGACCTTTCCCGTATCTGGATGGCATCTTTTCAGCTGACCTTAGACTATTGTCTGACTGGGCATAAAGTTCTGAGGTTTGTGCATGCGGATGTCACACTTATGGCAAGCGGTTAATGGTCCCTGCATGCGACGTCCCGTGCACCTTACAGCAGCCAAGCTAAGCTTTTGTACATGAGCCAGACATTTAGGTTGCCTCAGGCGGAGGATCCCACTTGTGAGAATATTGCAACATGGAAGAGAAGGACATCTGTGGTTATGGTAAGATTTTACACAACTATTCTTTGTGCCCACCGAGTCTTCTTTGTTTACCCACTGTCCCCTTTCCCCCTCAGAGCAGTCCATAAGGCCAGTGCCCTAAATCCAGAATAATTCTTGTTGCCCCTTATTGACCCACACAAGTATGATTTCCACTGTTGGCCCCAGGAAGGCGCTCTCAGTTTTATTCAATTCAGTGGCCAAATAAGTGAGCCTCCATAATTCTCATCATCAAGTCATTGGTGTAGATTATGCTGTTTTGAGTGTGACCAATAATATTGGCTTTATAGTCTGGGACATATTGATCTCAGAAAGTGTTTCATAAGAGAAACAAGCAAGATGAAATGGAAACCATTTGTCCATTAGGTATGGAGGCATGGTACAGCCTCAACATGCACCTCTCAAGAAGTTTTTTCCTTCATCCTCATCCCCTAGCACTGTATTAATCCATTCATTCTTCTAGGTGAGAGACCCATTCATTTCTCAGTCTTTTTTTGAGAGTCATGTGGACTATTCATTTCCGGACTGGGACACAAGCCTATCAGCCCAGTTGTCCCCTTCAAAGTGAAAGCCCAAGGTGCTGGGCAGGCTGTCAATCCCTTCAGGCCCCCCTCCCCCTTAACTCTCTCCCTGTAGCAGCTGATGGCTTCACTTGAAGAATGTTGCTCAAGGAAGGCTTCCCTTGAATGTCTGCACATACCCTTGGAACAAGCTGCCTAGCTGGTGTACGGTTTAAGCCACAGCTGTCCAGCTGTAATCCCTCAATGTTCCTTTTGGGTCATTGATGCAAAGAATCACTGCTTCTCTTCATCCAGGAAAGCAAGGTGATATTAGTTGCTCTGTGTTGCCCCCCCAAAACATACACACATTTTCCAGCATCTCTCAAGTAATACAGCCAAGCCTTTTGAGTAGATTTTTAAATTATTCTATAGAACTCTTTGGAAAAAGGTCTGCTATTTCGGCGCCATCCTGGGATGAAACTGAAGCAAATCAGATTCAGGCTGATACTAATAGAGGTGACGGAAGAATTGACTGAGGTAATGAAAATTCAGAGACTTTCTCAAAACTAGAGAAGCAGTTTAAACACATTAAAAGGCTTTATTGGGAACATATTTACATGCAACAAAGCTTTGATAAGAAAAGATTTCCTAGGGGTATGAGACTCTGCAAAACCCATTTTGAAAAATATGAGAGTCACCATCCAAAGAATGGAATGACATCTTGGAAGACACCAGCTACAAACTATTTATTTACTTCTGGAAAACAACTTGACTGCACAGGAAGCAACTAAAACTTTAATCACAGAACAGGAAGCAATTTTTGAGAATGAGAGCCACGATGATCTTGAGGCAGAATTCAAAGCTTTGAAAGAGAGTGAAAAGATGAGCAATCCGTAAAGGAATGGAAGATCGCCAAGATGGAGAAAGATCAGCAGAACAAGGACCCCAAGACACTTACAAAGGCAAAAAATAGAAACAGGAGAACAAACAGACAGGGATCTAACTATTATAGGAATTACAACAGGGGTAATAGAAGGAATGACCACCATGGCAGCAGACCTCTATGGAATTGTCACAGTGGATATCACGGCACAGAACTGGATGGGTGCTGCACAAGAACAGGAATCCCCCAACCATCGCAGTCACCCCTGGCAACAGCACACCTCAGAGACCAGGTGTGGAACAGGTGGATTCTGATCAGAACAGAGACCAGAGCCACAGAATGGACCAGAATAGCCAGGGAGATCTAATGGAAGAATGGCTGACGGGACAACCTAGACCACCGACAATTCAGTTGCCACGAACAGCAGCAGCACCACTACAGAGAGCCACATCATCAGGTACAAGTTTTTCAGGAGAACATACACCAGCTACCGTACCAGTGCCAAGACCAACACCAGAGCCCCAGGGCTGGTATCTTACCAGACCCACAGCAAGGAATACTACTACAATCCACCAAGGTTCCAGAGGGCACAAGAGGAATTTCTGCACACAAACTCCATCCATAAACCCCAAGGTAACAGGAGGACCAAGCAGTGGACTGGGGTGAGGGAAATGAGTTATATGGGCAATCCCAACTACAGCCCAGGTCCCAGGATCAGATGGAGGAACCAGCCACAGTACTAACTTATCCACTAATTTGGAACTACTCCAAAAAAGAACCGTTTGACATTGAAAGAAGTGTACTTTCTAAAGGGCTTACCTTTGCACCCTGTTGCAGAAGCAGTGTAGCCCAGGTACTTGCAGACCTCAAGAATTATGTGACACCTCAGTTTATAACTATAATACCACTGCAAGGCTAAGAATTGTGAAATTAACCCACTAAAGAGATGATGGAGACCCAGCAGCTGTTGCCCTCTCTTGTACCAAACGCTAGCTGCATTCAAAGTAAAATGTGAAATAGACATTAGAAAATTAAGGAAACCACCAATGAAAAAGTACTTTAACCTCACACATGAAGAGGGAAAAGCATTACTTGAACTGGGGCATACGTCTAGACTCATAATGAAGACTGACAAGGGAGGGGGAATATTGGTGACTGATGCTATAAATTTACAATCTTTGAATAGAAGACATGCTGAATGAAGCACATTTTTTATGAGAATTGTACTTTTGATGAAATAGAGAGCCTACAGTAACTGGAATACCAACCTTATGGCATTATATAAAGGTCTGATTAGAGTATCTGTACGATTATTTATGGACCCCATGCCCCCATTTACCTAATGTTGTGTGAATGTGTAAGTGTACACTAAAACATTTCATTTTATGTTTATAATTTTTTTTTTTTTTTTTTTACTGGAAAAGGATATTAAAGCCATCATAAGTATTTGACTTCAACAAGCAAGTGATAGATGTCATTTTGTTCAAACCTGGCCAACTTCCAGAGTTTAAAAGAAGTTGCCACATTAACTATTTTCTTTCCAAATATAACCCCCAGGGTCCCCTCTAGGATTTAATTCAACTTTTTCCAAGACCGTAAACTTGAACTACTATTTGGTGAAATCCTGAACATGTTTACTTAATGCATTTGTCATAGTTTTTCTCTCAGTGTTGTAGACCTGTTGGTATATCCTATTTTTTTAGCTTAAGCTCAGTTTTCCAGTGTTATACCCTGGCTGTATCTGACATAAAGCCACATATATGACACCTCTGGTATCATAATTGTACCTACCATGCACTCTAAGCATCTGTTTATTGAGAGAAAATATATCTCCCTTTATAAATTTACAGCAACTGCAACAACCATATTACCTCTTTTATGGCTGGATTGGTTGAGAGCCACACTGGACACCATTTTAGGCATAAAGGAAGGGTTAGACCTGAGGGAGACCCTGTCAGCATGAAAAATAATGAAGGGTTCCACAACCATAAGTGCTTGTAGTTCAGACACTCTTCTAGCTGAAGTGATGGCCAGAAGCAAGGCTGTTTTCCAAGAGAGGAATTTTAACTCTGCTGATGCTGCAGGCTCAAAGGGGGGGGGGGCTTTTCCAGTACAAAGTTAAGGTCCCAAGCAGGGGTGGGTACTCTCCTTGGTGGCCTTAAGTTGTTTGCCCCTCTCAGGAACTGTTTGATGAGAGGGTGAGATAAGAGAGGTGGTCAGTGTTGTAATGAGCTGAGAGGGCAGAGGCATGGATCTTAATGGAAGAGAAGGATAGGCCTCTGTGTAGTAGATCTGCTAGATAATCCAGGATTAGAGGCAAGGAGGGCAGTCACTCTCCTTTAGACTGAATCCAGGAACAATAACTTTTCTACTTCTCAACATAGGATTGCCTTGTACTGGGTCTTCTGGCTTCCAGAACAACGTCCAGCACCTGCTTGCTTAGGCTGGTCACTGGGGGAGAATTCAAGGAATAAGCCAGATTGCAAGATTCAGGGTTTGCAGTTGCGGATGCAAGATCTGTCCCTCCTGCTGAATGAGGAGGGTTGGGATCTAGTGTAGGTGCCAGGGTAGCACCGGTGACAGGCTGTGCAGTAGTGGGTACCAGTGCTGGCATGGCCAGCCTGGGGCAATCAGGACTACCTTTGGTCTGTCCTGTCTTATCTTGAGTAATATTCTTGCGAGAAGAGGCAGAGGGGAAAATGCATAGATTGAGAGGTTTACCCACTGGCAGGTTAGGGCATCCACTTTTCAGGTCCTGCTGTGAGGTGTCCTGGTGCAGAATTTGCTGAGCTGGTGACTGTAGTGGGAGGCAAAAAGGCCCACCTCTGGGGTCCCCCATTTCTAGGTTAGAAGGCTGAAGGTGCTGGGGTCGAATTGCCACTCGTGTGGGTCTAGGAGATTTCTACTTAAGTCGTCTGCCAGAGAGTTTGGCTTGCCTGGCAGGAATTGAGCTTGCAGGTAAATATGCATGTCCAAGGCCGTGTTCCACAGGGCCATGGCTAGCCTGCAGAGTGGGTAACAGTGGGTTCTCCCCTGCTTGTTGGTGTACAACATAACTGTGGTGTTGTCTGTTTTTATTAGCAGGGTTCCTAGCGTCTATTTTTGGTTGATGTGCAGATTAATTTGACTTGGGTTCCAGGGGCCCTGAATGCACTTGTCCAGATGTACCCCCAGGCATAGCCTGATGTGTCTGTGGTTAGGGTCTGGGTGGCGTGGGGTTGAGTAAAGGGAAGTCCTTGTTGTGATTGCATGCTGCTGCCCACCAAAGAAACTCCGTCCTTAGACAAGGTATGATAGGCAAGACGGTTTCCAGGTCCTGAGAATGTTGTCACCAAAGACTTTTTAAGTACTACTGAAGTTTCCTCATATGCAGTCTGGCATATGGAATTAGTAGAATGCAAGAGGCCATGAACCCTAGGACCTGCAGGATTTTCCTTGCAGATAGCTAGGCTCTGGTGGCAATTTGAGTGAATTAGCCTGTCAGGCTTGTTTTTCTGGAGTAAGGAATGCTATCTGGGATGCTGTGAAGCTTGCTCCCAAGAATACAATCTTTTGACTGGGTACTAGTTTTGATTTCTTTTCATTGATGGTGTACCCAGGGAGATTAGAAGGTTCTTTACAAATGTCCAGTAGCGCAACAGCTTTTCCTGTCCGTCTGAATCAGGCAGTCATCCAAGCACTGGTAAATTTGAATCTTTCTCTGTCTACAATAGGCAGTGGCTGGAGCCAGGCATTTTGTGAGGACTCTGGGAGCAGTGGATAAGCCAAAGAGAAGTGCACAGAACTGATAATTCATAGATCCTGCCCTGAAACGCAGGTATTTTCCGCACGAGTCCCTGATAGGGATGTGCAGACAGCCTTCTTTTAGGTCTAGGGTGGCTAACCAGGCATCTTTGGACAGTACAGAAAGAAGCTGCTGAAGGGTGAGCATTTTGAATTTTGGTACCACCAGAAAGGTGTTTAGAATGACAATATTTACAACTGGGTGCCAAGTGCCCTCTTTTCTGGGTACCATGAAAAGTCTGGAATAAAACCCTTGACCTATTTGTTCTGCAGGAACAGGCTGAATTGCCCTTATGGAGAGCAGGGATTGAATTTGGTTTTGTGCCTCTGCCCACTGGTTTGAAGGAAGGGTCTGGGAACCCTTTTGGGGTTGGCAGTGAGTGGAAGTAAAATTTGTACCCCTGGGATACAATGTTGAGGACCCATCGGTCTTTAGTGATGGGGGTCCAGTTTTTTGCATGATGGGCAAGTTTTCCTCCTAGGGGTACGAGAAACTGGGCAGAGGTGAGGAGTGGAGTTGAGAAGTCATTGTGAATTCTTTCCATAAGGGGGTGGCTTAGCACTCTCTGTTTTAGAAGGGGAGGCACTCCATTTCTTAGATCTCTGCATACCCTGAGACTGTAATCTGGGGGGGGGGGGTCTGTTTCCCCTGGTCTTGTTTGAGATTGCCTTGAGGGGGCTGGAAAGGACCAGTGTTTCGAGGGGCAATGCCTACTAAATCTTGGTGGCTGCACTTGCAAAAAATCTTGGACTGTCTACATAGACTTAACTTTTTCTGCAGTCTTTTTTAGAATCTCTTCTGCTTTGGTGCCAAACATACTGTCCACGTTCAAAGGAGTGTCTAGTAATTTTGATTTGACATGGTCTGGCAAGGTCTGCACCTTAAGCCAAGCATGCCTTCTCAGTACAGAACCAGTGTCTGCTGCCCTGCCAGATGTTTCTAGGGAGTCAAAGCCACATTGCAAGGTATGCTTGCAAGCACCTGTAATTCTTTGTTTTCTGCACAGTCTGTAAAGGTAGATAATTTTTGCTTAATAAGTTCCATAATATGCTGCTGGTATTTCACATGTGAAACTGGTAATTCACTGCCCTAATGGCGAGAGTTGCAGAGGTGTATACTTTTTTACCCCATTTGTCTAAAGCTTGGGAATCCCTGTCCAAAGAAGGGGTGGGATTCTTAGTTATGGTTGCTTTTATACCTTTAGGCCCCATGGGAAATAATGACCTCTGGGTCAGCAGTAGGATTTTGAAAAGAAATTTGTGAGATTCAGGGACTCTGTGGAGCAGGGGGTAAAGTATCAGGGATTAGACTGGATTCCATGAAGACATCATCCACAACATCCAGAACTGGAGGGATTGCTAAAGGTCTATGTTGTGGCAAATCTAAATATTCTAAATATTCTCAGAGTGTCTTTTTGGACTAAGGATAATCCTGGCATTCCCAGTGGAAATGCTCTCTTAAAGTATGTAGGGTTTCACCAAAAGAAAAATCCTCTGGAGGGGAAGCAGAGGGAATGGAGTCCTCTGCATCTGAATCCTCATAAGCAGATAAAGGCATGTCTTCGTATTCAGAAACCTCAGAGTCGGACTCTTGGTCTGTTAAAGCTGCCGGGGACAGGTCTCTTTTCCTCTTAGCAGGGGAAGGCTGGCTTCCCCTAATTAGCATAATCAGGTCTTCTGCCATTTTAAGCATTTGATGTTGTGGCAAGGAAGCAGGTGCTTGAGTTTGGGTCGTCGGTTTTTTAGGCGTAGCTCATACTCATGGCCTTAGAAACTCTGTAGTTTTAGACAGAACTGAAGATGTGAAAGTAGTAGTCGGTTTAGGTTGAATATCGGTAATGCGAAGAGCTTCCTCCGAAGCTGGTGCCTGCACAGCGGCTCTGGACCCATCCAAAGTAGAGACATCCGCAGGTTCCGTAGTCAAAGAAGAGTCTCGCAGCATACTGGCTTCCGAATGGGTCTCAGAGGCCTGCAAATCCATCAAAGCGGGCATCAGGGGCTGTGAAAGTGCCTCACTGAGTACCGCCAAACTGGTGACTAGCTTAATGGAAGTGTCGTCTGGAGTTTTGGACCTGTGCAGTCCGTCTCCGTCTTTATCCTTACGTTTTTTTGGAAGATCGGTAGTCGGATAGTTTACCAAAGCTATTTCGGAATACGGAGATTGAGAGTGAAAGTATTTAGGGACATTAAGGGCCTGACAAGTAGTTCGGGGGCACTGAACAAAGCACAAAACCAACAGTGAGGTACGCCGTGGTCTGGGTCTGAACAGGTGATGCAGTAACAATGGAAATCTCAGTGTGCTATTTGCTTTCCACAGGCCAGACAATTGTTAACTTTTTCTGACATCAGTTAGCGCAAGAAAAAAGGATACCCAACGGAGCACTTAACTTTAAAAGACTTCAGGATGATTCAGTTCAGAACAAAAACTCTGGTAGCAGCCGACCGGCTCTCTTGCGAACTGCTTCTGCTTTGGGCTGCTCTGCAAGAAAGACTGATGTAATGGAGACTGCTGCCTGCTTTTATACCCCTGACGACCTGACGTCAGTCCTGAAGCGACAGCAACCGACGCAGAAATACTAAGTCTCTGGTATTCGGGCCGACTGAGGGCTACCTGCAGGCAGGTAAACCAAGTGTGATGACTGCAACAGTGAATACACTCTAACATCTACATTTATGGTAAGTGTACACAACTGTACTTAATTTCACTCCCTAATATAGGAACAAAATAATAATTTTCTCTTATTCATAACCTCCTTCATGAGATTGTCTGTCTATAAATGGCCCAGGATATCCCCTTTTCAAAAATATCTTCAGTAGGTTAGTCTTCCACAAAATGCTCATCCATTGTAACCATACATGCCACCTGGACAAATTGTCCCCTCACCACTGCTAGTTTTTGTACTCTCAGGTGGGAGCAACTGTAATGAAGAATTGCATTGGAGTAAGTTGGTTTTCTGTAGATTTTGGAAATATATTGTCCGTTTTCCTCATCTTTTTCTAACCATACATCCAAATAACTTATACTTTTTCCCCAACCTCATATGTGAAACTCAAGAAATCAGTGGTACTATTAATGTAGTCCAAAAATTGATATTTTTTGCAATCTTTCTTTCATAATCAATGTATCAAGGTACCTAGTATGTAGGCCCCATGACCCTTCATATTCGCTATTAAATAGAATAGGTGAGAAACTCTCTCTGTCTCATGACCATATTAGCAAAGACTGGTCCACATGCCGACCCTTGCAACACCTTTTTTTCTGTAGGAAATATTGTCCCTCAAAGATGCAATTATTTTGTAATGCTATATATAAGATCTTCAGACAAATTAATTTCATCCTGGGGATCCAGTTTCTAACTTTAAAAAGGTTTTTGCTCCTAAAACTTTTAAGAATTCTAGGACCTTTAAACAGTATCTTGAAAACGAGAAGTTGTCATTATTGGCATATTCAACTAGCTGTCCCCTTTTTTCAGTTTTGGCATTGACCCTCCAGGTAAAAAGAAGTGAAAGGAATATGCACCAAAGTAGCAATATGATTTGGAGTGGATCTCCACTTCCCCTTTTCATTCTGAGAACAGGAACTCTGTGAGATGCTTTTGCAGCTCCCTGACTATCCATTAAAATCTTCCAAGCCCTGTAGCTTTGCCCCTGTGGAAGATGTTCTGACCAGATATAAAGACATGTTAACTGCTTGTGACTTTTCTCCTGTTGGCCATCCAAGGACATACCACTTGAGCCTAGAGTGATAACAGAAGATGAAGGGGGTGGTCACAAAGTTCTCATAGGAGAAAAGACTGAAGGATGTGTGGTAGAGATCTGTCCCACAAAGTGCATTTCCCGTTACTTCTAAGCAAATTGTTTCTGAGAAATGCTTTCCTCAAACTATTGATGACTGATTTTCTTTAATAGCTCAAGTAACTTGAAAAAAGGACTCTTCTTCCAGAGAAGAGGATCATGCTGATAAAGTCTGCTTGGATTATGCCCCTTCTCTCCAGTCTCCTTTTGACCATTAGTTAGGTTGTGAGGATGCGATTTTGTTTCTGATTTCCCTAATGAGGACATTTCCTTTGAGACCATAAGATGAACATCCCCCCCCCCTTAATTGGGAAGATATCTGGTGCTCCACTAATATTTTAATCTCCTTATGGATGTTATAGACCTGTGGCAGTTCTCTCTGTGCATGGAGCCTTAGTAGAGGCCCTTTTAGCAGATTATCTAATCCAATATTCCTGTCATCCAGCTCTTAAATTGCTGGACAGATTTTACAGGGTATAGAATTCACAGAAGTCTTTTGCTGACCCTGCTGTTAGCTTTGAGGATGTGAAAGAGGAAGATAAATTAGTAGTTTGTGTGCCTAATTTCTTTTCCAAATGATATCAAACAGATTAATTTGTGTGTGTGTGTGTGTGTGTGTGTGTGTGTGTGTGTGTGTGTGTGTGTGTGTGTGTGTGTGTGTGTGTGTGTGTGTGTGTTAGTCATAAGATCACAACTTCAAGAAATCATCCATTTTGCATCTCAAGTTGCTGAACTTGATAAAAAAATGTGGATGTGATGCCATTGAGAAGCATCTAGACATACCTCTCAACTGTCCAGATTTTCACAGAATGTGCAGATTTTTGTCATTTTTTTTGTCTGTTCCTCATAAAATGTATGATTTTCTTGCAAGTCATCAGTGATTGAAATCACCAAATAATGACAGTCATTTGAGTTGTGCATCTTCAGAAGGATGAGGACTATCAACATAAAAAATGTTATTCTAGCAGTTTTGTAGGTTTGTAAGAGCTATATTTAAATTATCTACTTATTTTGGTCCTTTGCCTGCCCCCCTCCACATTCATTTTGGATTTGTCCAGAGTTTATGTAATTCTAGATAGAGTATGCATCTAGAGCAGATGTTAATGGCTTTGTCATCTGTAAGCATGCTTAGCTAAGGCTCCAATCTTTACCAGAGGATGTAAAGTCTCAAATGCTTCTCTGGGTAAGGATGCACTGTTTGGAGGTTCCACAGCTTTCATCTTTAAGAAGATGGAAGTGAATGGTAAAATAATGCAAGGGGTAAAATAACTTGTTCTGTAAGTTCAATTTAAGAAAAATGGCAAGGAGATTATAAGACAAAGCAGAGTATGGTCCAGGCTTCCAGAAGTAAGATCAGCCCCTTCAGCTGTGTAGCACTGTGTTTCCCTTTCTTCCTCCCCATTCTTTCCAAGTATCCCCTTTCCCCTAGAATTGCTTGCAAATTACCTATTTGCCTACCATTATTGGAAATGATTACTTCAGATGCCTGGGTGTTAAGCATCATAAGAAGAGGTTACAAGTTTCAGTAGGATTCCAAACTTACCCCAAGCACTTTGAGACATTCTTGCACCACCTGTTCATTATTCTTTTTTGGTCCATAAAATGATGCCATCACCACCTCCCTTTGTCCCTCCCAAACTACATGCCCACATGCTGCTTGCATAAGTGTGCACACCCTTAAACTAATACTTTGTTGAAGCACCTTTTGATTTAATTACAACATTCAGCCTTCTTGGTTAGGAGTCTATCAACATGGCACATCTTGACATTTGCAATATTTGCCCACTCTTCCTTGCAAAAGCACTCCAAAGCTGTCAGATTGCGAGGGCATCTCTTGTGCACAGCCCTCTTCAGGTCCCCCCACAGATTATCTTTTGGATTTAGGTCTGGGCTCTGGCTGGGCCATTCCAAAACTTTAATTTTCTTCTGGTGAAACCATTCTTTTGTTTATTTGGATGTATGCTTGGGGCATTGTCGTGTTGAAAGGTGAAATTCCTCTTCATCTTCAGCTTTCTAGCAGACCCCTGAAGGTTTTGGGCCAAAAGTGACTGGTATTTGGAACTGTTCATAATTCCCTCCACCTTGACTAAAGCCCCAGTTCCAGCTGTAGAAAAGCAACCCCAAAGCATGATATTGCCACCACCATGCTTCACTGTGGGGATGGTGTTCTTTTGGTGATGTGAAGTGTTTTTGCACCAAATGTACTTTTTGGAATTGTGGCCAAAAAGTGCAACCTTTGTCTCATCAGACCATAACACATTTTCCTACATGCTTTGGGAGACTGTATTGTTTTGCAAATTTTAGCCGAGCCTGAATGTTTTTCTGTGTAAAAGGCTTCCGTCCTGCAACCCTACCCCATAGTCCAGACATATGGAGACTATGGGAGATTGTCAAATGTAGTACACAACCAGTACTTGCCAGAAATTCCTGTAGCTCCTTCAGTGTTGCTGTAGATCTCTTGGCAGCCTCCCTGACCAGTTTTTGTTTGGTCTTTTCATCAGTTTTCGAGGAATGTCCATTTCTTTGCAATTTCACTGTTGTCCCATATTTCTCTACTTTTTAGTGACTGTCTTCACTGTGTTACATAGTATAATAAATGCTGTGGAATTTTTTTTGTACCCTTCTCCTGACTGATGCCTTTCAACAATGAGATCCCTTTGATGCTTTGTAAGCTCTCTGCGAACCATGGCTTTTGCTGTAGCAGGCAACCGAGTAAATGTCAGGAAAATCCTACGAGGACAGATGAACTTTATGTGGGGTTAAAGTCTGTCTAATTGATGGCAGGTGTGTACCCAAGAAGACTGAATGCTGTAATTAAATTTAAAAGGTGCTTCGATAAAGTATTAGTTTAAGGGTGCGCACACCCTTCAACAAAGTATTAGTTTAAGGGTGTGCACACTTACGCAACCAGCTTATTGTACATTTTATTTTTTATATTTTCCCCATAACAGATTTGTTTGTTTTTCAACTGAATTGTACAGGTTATAGGTCACATTAAAAGTGGGAAAAGTTTTGAAATGATTTATTGTGGTCTCATTTTTGTATGTCACAAAAACCTGGCATTTTAACAGGGGTGTGTAAACTTTTTATATCCACTGTATATGTCAAGTTAACTTGACGCTGATGTCTATTACATACCGAACTAGATTTGGTGTGTGCATTATTTGAGAAGTGGAGTCTCGCTCAACCATTAATTGCACTTTTAATATCACTAGTGGCTCCGTCCCACTCATCTTCACAATAGTCCCTATCAAGAAAGTCAGCACGTAGATCCACTAAAGCATTGGAAAAGACTGTAGCATCAGTATGCAATCTAGATACTCTATAGGCTTGTCCTTTCAAAATATTCTAATAAATAAATCCAGGCTGCATGCTGGTACGGTGTAACAGACTGTTCCTCCAGCACGCATTTCTATGAAGTCCAGTATCTAAGGTGCCATAAGTTGAACATCCAAAAAATTATGTCATAAAACGAAACATGCTTAGTAAATATAAGGAAGGATGTAGTCTCTTATAAATATTTAATAAAATCCTCCAAGATGTTCAATGGACCATCCCATAGCAAAAAAAAAAAAGTCAGCAAAATGCTTGTAATATTTGAGAAGGAGCAAATTCATGGGTTCCAAGAACAAACTCCTCCTCCCAGTGTGCCATTACAAGACTGGTGTAGCTGTTGGCACAAGCTGTGCCCATAGCTATGCCAGTCTTCTGTAAATAATCTTATTCTCTAAAAAAGACCAACATTATTATCAAAAACATAACTTAATAAAAAAAAAAAATAAAAAACACCATGTCATTCGAATAATGTGCACCTTTAGAACGAAACAGTCTAATAGACTGTGTACCCCTTCGATGTGAAGTTAGACTCTTTAGGGTCCTTTAAGGTCCGTTGACATTTCTAAGTGTTTCTTAGTTACTTTGGTTGTGCACACATCCCAACATTGAAGGGGTAGAATCTATTAGACTGTTTTTAAAGGTGCACACTATTCAAATGACATGGTGTTTTTGATTTTTTTTTTTAAGTGTTGGTCTTGAAAATGTTTGTCTTTTTAGAGAACAGGTTTATTTACAGAAGACTGGCATAACCATGGGCACAGCTTGTGCCAATAGCTATGCCAGTCTTGTAATGGCACACTGGGTGGAGGAGTTTGTTCTTGTGTTCTTGGGACCCATGAATTTGCTCCTTATCTGAAATATTACAAGCATTTTGTTGATGACTTTATTTGCTGTCAGATGGTCCATTGAACATCTTGGAGGATTTTATTATATATTTAGAAGAGACTACATCCTTCCTTAGATTTACTAAGCATGTTTCGTTTCATGAGAATTTTTTTGGATGTTCAACTTATGGGCACCTTAGAGACTAGACTTCATAGAAAGGCGTGCTAGAGGGAACAGTCTGTCACACTGTACCAGCATGCATCCTGGATTTATTCATCAGAATATTTTGAAAGGGCAAGCCTATAGGGTATCTAGATTGCACACCGATAGTCTTTTCTTTTTGCTTTAGTGGGTCTACATGCTGACTTTCTTGATAGGGGCTATTGTGAAGATGAGTGGGAAGAAGCTACTAGTAATATTAAAAGTGCTCGTAATCGTTGCGAGACACCATTTCTCAAATAACGCATGTATCAAATCTAGTTAGGTTGTTGTCTTTCGGCTTTTCCCAGTTAGGGGTCGGCACAGCGGAACTCCAGTCTGCTAATGATTGGCAGTAGATTTTCACAAATGCTGAGGTGCCAGCTCGACGTTCAACCTTCAACGAAGGCGCGCCCATTTACGCATGTCTTTCGAACACCCACCCAACTGCGGGGAGGACATGCAGGCTCCACACAGAAGGCACTCCCCGCACTCCAGCCGAGAATCAAACGTAGAAGTTAGGGTCTGGTTAACTTGACGTATACCAATGGTAATGATGCCGTCTATGGCATTATACACAAGAACTGGCCTGTGTTGATGGCGGATAATGTCATCGGAGAGATAGTAGGGCCTCATCTACTTTTTGTTTTAAAAATAATCCCTCTTTTAAGAGGGTGCTTTCTTATGGTCATGAGAGTATTCGTACATGACTTATATCTTTTAGGTTGGGCACCGATTCCTACAGGTCTTGCCAAGCCTGCAAATTTATTTTGGAGGTTAAGATCTACGAGCATTCGACTGATGGTTTTGTATTTACTCCCATGTTTTATGCTAATTGTCAGTCATGATTTAGTTTATTTGGCATGTTGCAGGAACTGCACCAGTTTCTGTGTAGGCAAGGCGAATCGCTCTTTGAGGGAACATGTTTGGGAAAATTATTGTTGTATAAGAAGAGGATGTAACAAGTGTATTATATAGACATGTTAAGGATCATCCAGATCATATTTTTAATTTTGTGGTTCTACATTTTATTAATATTGGACCTCGTGGTGGAGATATTTAAGAAAGTAGAGGTAGCTGAGACTAGGGGAGTCCTGGTTTGAATGGTAATATACCTTTAAAACCTATTTTGAAGGCAAGGGGATTGTTTAATTGATTTTCTTATGTGATTCGTTAATTATTTAATTTTTTGATTATTAAAGGTTGTGTTCCTTATATTGCATTATGGTCTGATGAAGTATAGTTTGCATGCTTGAAAGCACTTTTGTTATTGTAATAAACTCTCAATGATTTTATTTCTTGGCTGTATTAGTGTATTTTTGTTTTCTTAAATCAAGACCTCCCTTTGACAAAGCTGGATTGGGTCTGGTCCATTTTTGGAGGGTCCCCATATCGTCATTGATCAGGTCCATGATAATTCTCCATGTCCTTGCAGATAAGACTGATCAAGCCTATGGGTTTGTAGTTCCTTGGGTCAGTTGATGGGCCCCCCTTGTGCAGGGGGATGACTGTTACAGATCTACTCCTCTGGGACAAAGCCGGTTCGGAGGCTGCTGTTAGAGGGATTTGATTGTCATTTTCATTCACTCCTCAACAGATGAGCATCTGATCTGACCTTGGATCCGACTCTGCTGCTTTTCTTCCAGACTCTGGATCGGAGACTCAAGCGTATCCCTTACCCATAATGCCCCTTGCAACTACTTTACCTCCGATCTCACTTACTGCTCAAATGCTTTAGCCATGGATCTTGCTCTCTTGAGCTGTGGGATAATTTCCTTTTTTTTTTTTTTTTTATTGTTGAGTAAATATTCTAATTTGCTTTTTCCTCACTATTTCTCTTCCCTGTTTATTGTATTCCTCCCTGTACACTCGTTTTCTACCCTCTTTTACAGGTAACTTTCCATTGCCATTTCTGGTAACTTTTTCTGCCCTGTACCCTTTTTTTCTTTGGGTAGCGTTATTATTGGTAATCTTTTTCTTTAACTTAAGTTATAAAAAAAATAAAAATAAAATTTTTTGTCTTTCCTCTCTGGTTTTCGATTCTCCACTTCCTTATGGCATAAATGCTAACAGGTTTTAAAAAATGCACTTCCTGTGAGCCTAAGATACCCAATTCGGATACTCACAAGGAGTGCATTTATTGTTTAGGACCTGGATTCCTTTGTAAGATATGTGTGGGGTTCAGTACCAGGGCTGTTAGTGACAGAAAAAAACAAGCTAGTACATAAAGGCCTTTTCCCTGCTTCAGCTCCTTCATCCTCTGCTCCGGGATCAGGGGCTCAAAGCCCTGCAAAAGTTCTCCTTTGGAGGCCAAGTAGCGTGAGACATGCTCTCCTACTAGGTCTCCTAAACCTGTTCCAACTTCAGAGCCACTGACAAAAATTCCCAAACATTCTGATCAGACGCCTTCTAATACTAAGTCATCTCGACCCCAGAGTGGATCTCTGGGTTTGATCACCTTTTCTGCAAGAAACTCCTCTGAAGTTGTTTAGTCATCTATCAGGTCTTCCCTTAGGCTTTCTGAAGCTGATGTGGATAGGATGACGAAATTTCTCAGGGCCCAGATTCAGATGGGGTTTTACCGTCTGTCTTCCATTGGATTTGTGTGCCTTCAATCAGTTCTCCATTCCATCATTTCTCCTTCTGCGATCTGACAAGCAATTTTTGCAGCAGTCTGAACCAAAAGCCCTGAGTTGAGATTTCTGATCCGAAGATAGTTTCATGTTTGACTCTGCGAATGTATCCCTGAAATGTTTGCCGCTGACCCCACTTGAACAGTACAAGTCCCTGAGCTGAAGCATCCAAGTCAGATCCTGGGGAGATGCCTTTGACTCTAAGAATTTCTGAGCCGTTGCTTCCCCTCGGAGCTTTGGCCGTGGACAGATCGGGTCCGACTCCTCCCTCAGAGTGGAGGGTCTGGACAGAGTCAGGGTTCAACTTCACCGGGAGTTTTGGCTCTAGTGGAGTTGGCCTTGACTTCTCCTGGTCCCTCTGCCATCAAGGTCGTAGAGAAGGTATTTTCTCATATGAGAATACTCTTGACTCATACTTCCTCAGATCGTATCCCTATTCCCTCTCTGGATCCAGTTCCTGAGCCTCATCTCCCTATTCCGCAGAAGCAACCAGCCCATATGAGCTTCCACAGAGTTCCAGTCCAGGAGCTTCCCACCTCTTCCGATATCTCTCCAGACCATCCCACTGAGGAGGTTCCCTGGAAGAGGCTGCATAAAAGGAGACACTTTGAGTCCCCTTGGGAATTCCTTACCAAAGGCACTGATTTTGATGAGGGAAAAGGATCCCAGGTCAGCACCTGAAGACATCTCCTGAGGAGACCTTCTTGAAAGCCGTCATCAAATAGGTGGTTGGTCATCCAAACCTTCTTCACAGAAGGAGTCTGTGTTCCTCAAAGCTTTCTGGTACAGCCCATCTATGTCCTGGCCCCCCCCCCCCCAAACAGATGACTTAATAGACTTAGACCCCCCCCCCCCCCGCAAGCCTTGGAAGGAACCATATACTGCTAAACCTATTTCCTCTTGCCTGGACAAGATACTAGCTCCACTCTCCACTCAAGGACAAACCCTTTTGGAGTAAGGATGTTTCAGTAGATGCCATAGTTGTTGCAGCAACCTACAAAAAGAAGCTAGCTGAACAAAGCTGCTCGGTCCCTTCATCTAGTAGTCTAGGGTTTTGGACAGGTTTAGAAAGCGCATTTATGCATCCGCGACCTTTGCTTTACATTCACTTAATTATTTGACTCACTTTACTAGATTAGAGAGAATTTAATTAAGGTACTCTATTACAAAGAGAATTTAATTAAGATGCTCTCTATTTCTATCCCTGGGTCCACGTCCGCAGAAGAACAAACGTTTTGTCTTCACAAGTGGCCACCCTACAGTCCATTTCCAATGCGTCCATGCGGCTAATCTCTTATGCAGCTGAAGGTTCCTCACGGGCTGCAGATTCAGGCATAGCCATCGGGAGACGTGCCCAGATGCATTTGTGATTTTGCAGAGCCCTTAAAGTCTTGTGAAGAGGCTGGAAAGACATTATCTGCCATGGGAATACATTTTCTGTCCTGCAAAGATCCTTCTCCAGAAATCAATGCAGTGGGAAAAAGATGTGGTTCCGAAAATCACAAGGTCCTTTCAGGATTCACAAGGGGAAGTATCCCCCAGAGACAGAGGGGGAAATAATAATGGAAGATAATGCCCACGATCCAGAGGAGGTCTGTAAAACCAAGGGTTCCGAGATTCCTTTTTGGATGGGCTTTTTCACCACTCTAGAGGGGTTGCCCGGTAGCTGTGCTCTGGAGGCAGTCAGTGGGCACTTGTCTTTGTGCCTAGATGCCTGGGCAGCCGTCACAAAAGATTTTTGGGTGCAAAGGATCATATCCAGAGGTTGTTTCATTTCCTTTTCGCAAACCCCACCAGCCCCATTGTACCACTCATTCAGATGGAGTTAGCAGCCTTAGAATTCAAAAGCTACTGAACAAAAGAGTCATCCAGGAGGTTCCAGCAGACCAGAGGGTTCTAGAATTTACTCAAGGTTCTTTTTAGTGCCAAAGAAAACGAGACTTGAAACCAGTTCTACATCTGTCAGCTGAATCAGTTGGTAAAGAATTCCCAAGTTCCAGATGGTCACTGTACAGTTCATTCTTTCTCTTCTGCGGAGTGTCGATTGGATGTACTCCATAGACCTCTAGGATGAGTACTATCACATCAAAATGAACAGATGCCCTCTGAGGTTCTTGTGCTTTTGGCTAGGGGACAGTCATTAGCAGTTCTGGGCACTGCCTATTGGACGCACCACAGTCCTCAGGGTGTTCAAATATATGGCAGTGGTAGCAGCTCATCTCAGACTGCAGATTCTGAGCATTTCCTTATTTGGAAGACTGGCTTCTTACTGCTGCAACCAGGCATCTGTTGGAGGAAACCAGAGATTACTTCATCTGTGTTAGTACCTAGGGATCACAGTCAAACCTCCCAAGTCTCATCTTTAACCATTTTAAGCCTTGGACTTCATAGGAGCTTGCCTGGACACTATCAATCAGTTGGCCTTCCTACCGCAAAACAGGATTCATACTTTGAGAATCAGATCTTATCACAACCTTCCCCATTGGCAAAACTAGTACTCCAGACCTTGGGTTCAGTGGCTGCAGCACTTACTCTACTATCCACTGCTCATTTTCACATGCAAATTCTCCAGTGGACCTTGTTATGATAGTTGAGTCTTCAACACCCGCTGAATTATCCTGTAAAAGTTTCCTGGGTTTGCAGACATTTCCTGCTTTTGTGGATCCACTCCAGAAATGTTTTTCAAGGACGTCCTTTTATCCTTCCTGCCACAAAGGCCACACTGACCACTGACTCCTCACAATTGAGGTGGGGTGGGGCATTACTTGGGACAGACTGTTCAAGGCATGTAGTCCCCGGTCCCCAGAACAGACCTGTCTGCATATAAATATCTTACTGATGAGTGGTTCTTTTAGCGTTGCAGGCCTTTCAGAACCTTTCTCCTCTAGGGACAGTTGCAATCCAAACGGACAATGTGTCAGTGGTATGGTGCATCAACAAACAGGGGGGGACCAGGTTCTACCCTCTTTGCCGAGAAGCACTGAAAGCCTGGCAGTTGGCAGTGGGGGGGGGGGGTCTTCCACCTGCTTTCTTATAACAGTGCACATACCAGGGAAGTCAAGCATTCTAGCAGATAAGTTCAGCAGAACTATTCTGATGCCTCACAAGTGGTCTCTAAACCAGAAAATGGTGGAAAGGATGTTCTGCAGATGGGGTCAACCTTGTTGCTATCTCTTTGCCTCTCCCCTAAACAAATGCAGCAGGTTCTTTTCCCTAATCTCCCTCCTCAGCAGGAGTTTCATGAAGGTGCTGTAGTCCATGTTTGGCCGTCTGGTCTCCTGTATGCTTACCTTTCCCTGCCTTTAATTCCTAAATTTCTTCATAAAGCACAATGATGGAAGGAGCAAGGTCATCTTCATTGCCCCCTCTCTGGGCTCGACAAGTTTGATTTCCCTTCTATGTCCTCCTTGGACACTGGACCCCAGTCCAGATCTATTGTCTCATCACTCAGGAATGCTTCACTCAGACATCCTAGGCCTCAAGTTGACCGCATGGTTTCCCCAATTCTCAAGATGACTAGACAGTCCAGGGTTTCTTCCCCAGTTCACCATATATTAATATCTTCTCAGAAATGTATAACCAGGAAACTGTACAAGATTAAATGGAAAAGATTCTCCGTCTGGGCACAGCAGAGGTAATTGGATCCTTTTACTGCTCCTGTCTTTGTTTTGCATTTCCTGGCATCTGTTTTCAAGAACGTGCTAGTTTTTCCACTATCAAAGTTCAGCTAGCAGCCATTTCTAATTTTCACACCTGAGATTATTCTTTTCCTCTGCAAACAGATTATGTAAAGCATGTCTTAAAGGCAAGTTTCTGCTTAGAACTCTGATTTAAGGACCCTACTCCACCCTGGGATCTTAAACTTGTATTACAAAGCTTGGCTCATCCTCCCTTTGAGCCTTCAACTACATCAGACCTCAGATTTCTTTCTTGGAAAACAATCTTCCTGGTGGCTGTCACTTCCGGGTGAGTTTCTGAACTCTCAGGCACTCTCTTCAAAACTGCCCTATTTGATTTTCCATAGACATTACTTTACATACTAATCTGTCTTTCATACCAAAAATTGCTTCTGAAATGAACATCTAGCAGGTATTAAATTTACCAGTTTTCTTTTCTAAATACTCTAGTAAGAGAGAATATATGCTTCACCTTTTAGAAGTACATAGAAAACTTCATTTTTATCTCCACAGAAAAAGGCATTTTCAGAAATCTGAACAACTGTTTCCTTTGCCCATAACAAATTGGGAAAACCTGTTTCTAAAGTCAGGCTAGCTAAATGAATTTCAGATTGAATTTGTTATGTTTATTCCATGAAAAGTCTACCTTTTGACAAGGTACCTAAAAGCTCGCTCTACTAGGTCTGTGGTCACATCTGCCACTTTCTAGGCCAGAGCTTCAATTGATGATATTTGTGCTGCAGCCACTTGGCTCAATGCTCATACCCTTTTCAGTCATTACAAGTTGGATATCATTTCCAGAAACGAGGCTGCCTGTTCTGCGTTACTCACGAATAGCCCTTCTTTGAAGGCCACCCATGGGTATCATAGCTGGGGACTCTGTCCCATCCGAAAATGACAACTTCAGATATAAAAGTTATGTACTCACCATAATTATGAATCTGTGTTACCCGTTTTCATTTTTCGTCAAACCCCTCCATTCTCCTCTCCATCTCTTTGGGAGTGACCTGCTAGTGTCTGTCTGGAACCACTATTCCAGTTTGAATCCCTGTACTACTCTTTTGTTTGCTATGTACCTTATTTGAGTCTATTTTAGTGACAACAAACTGTATCTGAGGTAAAGTACTGGCAAGGGGCATTGTGGGTAAGGGAGGAGCTTGAGAAGTCCGATCCAGAGTCTGAAAGAAAAGCATCAAGAGTCTGATCCGAAACCCATCAGTTGAGGAAGAATGAAAATGGACAGCACAGATTCATAGTTATGGGGAGTACACAACTTTTATTTTCTAGTGGCCCTGTAAATAAGGTTCTGTTTTAAGCTATTTAAGAAGCATCCTGGAATGTTGTCAGGACCCATGAAGGCTGTATTTTTAGCTTTAGCCAGTGTGGGAAGGCCCTGTTCCTTCGTAAGGTCTTGTAGGGTGTAGTTACGGGCATTTCTTTGGGTTTGGTAGGAGCTAAGGGGAGAAGTTTGAACTGAACTTGTCGGCCAGCAGGTTTGCTATAGTTTCATGTGGGTGTAAGTGGTGCCATTCATGATTAAGTCTGCACATTGCTAAGTGTTTCCCCTGAGGTTACAAACGTAATGGGAAAAAAAAGCGTTATGGTTTTCTTTCACCAGGGAGGTTATATGTTTGGCTCATAGTTTACTTTGGCAGATTTGACAGCTCTCTAATTTGTTTGTTTTAGACTGGTGAGTGTCTTTTGCACTGATTTGTCTTTTCCTTCTTGCCTTTGGAGAGGATTTTTTTCCTTTTGAATAGCCTATTAATGCTAGGGGTCCACCGTGGTGGTTTATTTTTGCCACTAATCATGGGTTGTACTCAACAGGTACTGCCTCCTCTATGTATCTATGAATGTGGTTGTACAGTGCTTTTGTGTACAGCTCAGAGTAGGCCTCAGTGCCGTCCAGGTTCGAAGGGGCTTTGAAGTTTAATAAGCTGTCGCTTAGTTTGAGGTAATTAGCTTTGCAAAGTTCTTAACAGGTTTGGAGTTTGGGGATTCTAGGTAAGTTTTAATACTAAGGGAGTTTGATGGGGGTTCTAGGTAAGTTTTAATACTAAGGGAGATCATTTTGTGGTCAGATCTTACCAGGGAGGAGTTAAAGCATGGGAGGCAGCAGCACCCCCCCCCCCCCCCACGTTTGAGTACTAGGTTTAGATGTTTGTACTTTTAGTTGGGGAGCTAACTAGTTGTCCAGGGTGTTTGCATTGACAAAGTCCAAAAATCTCTGAACAAGTGAATTCTGGGTCGTATAAGTCTCCCAGTTTATGGAGGGGTAGCTGAAGTCATCCATAAGTATGGTGTTAAACTAAATGTTAAGAGATTGCAGTAGGTTTAGGTAGGAGGTATGGTTTTCCAGACTCGTTTTAGGGAATCTGTAGCCAGCAAGGATATGACAGGGGGTCTCACCTATGGTTAGTTGGGCATGGAGTAGTTCATGAGTCATGTTGTAGGACCAGTTTAGCAGTGTACATGTCCTTTATGAACACCGAGACACCCTCCTTCCTTTGTTTTATTCTTTATCCTGAGCTGAGGGGGATTGAAATGTATGAAAGGCATTGTAGCTTTTGATAGCTGGGGTGTTTTCTATGGTTCTGAACCATGTTTCTGTGACTGCACATATGTCTGCATCCTCCAGGGTGAGGAGTGCTTCCAGGGCATGCATTTTTTTTTTTTATTTAAACTTCTAGCACTGAGCAACAGTGCCTTTAGGTAGTTGAGTCATTTTTGTTATGTTGGAGGGTTTAACAACTTGGTACATCCTAAAAAAGACACTATGGGGATAGGTAGTTTTTCCCAGTATCCAGAAGCCAAGTGCAAACCATCTCTGGCAAAGCATCATGGTGCGTCTATCATCTTCCGAGGCTGACTGATACTGGATCCCCCTGTTTCAAAAATCAGCTCAGTTTCTGGTGCAAGTCCATCATTTTTTGCTGGTTCTGTGGTATAGGTAAAGGTAGGATGCTACAAAAGGCTAGTTTCATACCTGCTTGGGACATTTTCAGAGTTCCATCATGTTTGTCTTCATATAATCCATTGAGGTACATCTTAGGCCATTTATACCTGGACTATAACCGTGCCATACTGGTATTTGTGGTTTAAAGACCGAAGTGCATGCATGGTCTGGCCCTCCAGACAGACAGCTGTGATCTTCTCCTTGATTGCTTGGTCAGGGGGACATCAGTATGTCTTAAAATGGAATCCCCAGTAACTAGAATTTTTGGCTGTGTGGTGTGTTTCCTTATGGGCTTGGAATTTTCAAAGTTGTGTTTTGTGAGGTGCTGTTTTTTTTGTGTGTGTGCAGAGCCACTGAGAGAAGCCTTTAGGTGGTCTTTTACGTTTAGCTAAGTTATACTCGAGTACCTCTGCATATGTGGGGTCTGTGTGTTCCTTGGTGGTAGTGAGTGTTTTGGGTATAACGCTAACAACCTCATTTGCATTATCTGTGAGCTTTGCCTCCAATGACATTGTGTATTTACATCTCTCGCACACTGTTGCTCTCCTAAAATTTAAATGATTGTCAGTAAACATTAGGCAGATGTTCATAGTGTTACACTGCTGCAGTCATTATACTTGGGTTATCCTGCCATCAGGCGGTTCCCCAGTCGGCCTGAGTTCCAAAGTCTTGGTCCGGCATCGGTTGCTGTCACCTCCTCCCTGACGTCAGTGCGACAGGGGTATATAAGATGCAGCCAACGCCATTTTCTTCAGTCTTTCTTGCCGCACGGTGCCCGAAGCAAAAGCAGTTCGCAAGTGCCGGTCGACCGTCTCCTGAGATTTTCATTCCGAATCCAGAAAAGAAGTCTTCTACAAAGCTAAGTACCCCGTTGGGGAAACTTTTTCTTGCCTCAGACCGATGTCAGTAACTGTATTTCTTGTGGGAAGCAAATACCTCAGAAGGATTTCCATTCCTATTGTATTCCATGCCTAGGCCCTGACCATGGCGTCACTGGTTGTCGGTTTTGCGCTAGGTTTAACAAGCGCACTATTAAACGTCGGTTTGATTTTGCCAAACATTATTTTGGTAGAAAATTCAATTATACCATGCCGTCGGAACTCCCGACGACCGGAATACACAAAAAGCGCAAAGACAAGGATAGGCATCTGAGACCCAAAACTGATGAAATTTCTTCCAGGCCAGTCGCCGGTTCTCCGGTTTTCAGTGTGGCGCCTTCGCAGCCCCTGCCGACCGCTTCTGTAGAACCACAAGCCACCTCAGACTCCCTCATGGAGATGGCTGGGCCTTTGGACGCACAAGTTCTTCAACCTACCAAGACTAACCTTTCAGAGGGATCCGGAGTAGCTGAGCAACCCACAGCTACAGAGGGTGTCTTCAGACCAGACCTACTCAGTTAAGCATTAAACTCTCAGCTAAGTCTAAGCCTCTTTTAAAGTCAAAGAAACAAATACAGCATTCTCCAGGACAGGCCTCCATACCTAAGAAACAAATGCTCAAAAATGGCCGAAGACCTTATCACTCTGATCAGGGGGTCCCATCCCCCTCCTGATAAAAGGCCTAGACAGGATGCAGACTATGATTCATCCGACCAGGTGTTCATCTCTTCTGGTTCATCCTCAGACCTAGGATACTCTTTACCCCCTTATGAGGATTCTGATGCTGAGGAATCAATTCCATCAGCCTCACCGCCTGAGGACTACTCCTTTGGGGAAACCCTACATACCATGAGGGAGCATTTCCACTGGGAAGGCCAGGATTACTCAGAATCCAAGAAAAGGCTCAGAGACTTCCTTTTATTACCTCAACACAGACCCCTTGCTATTCTGCAAGTGTTAGATATTGTGGATGATGTGTATACTGAATCCAGCTTAAATCCTGATTCCTTACCTCCAGCCCCTGTTAAACCTGACAGATACTACAGAGTCCCTGACTCACATAAATTTCTGTATAAAAACCCTGTAGCTGACCCTGAAACTATTTCTCAGGGACCCAAAGGAGTTAAGGCCTCATCAGCCAAGAATCCAGTTCCCTCTGACAGAGATTCCAGAGTATTAGACAGATGGGGAAAGAAAGTATATACGTCTGCAACTTTAGCAATGAGAGGCTTAAATTGCCAGTTTCACATGCTAAAATATCAGCAATTTTTACTGTCTCAGTTAAAACAAAAAATGCTTCCAGAATCAGATCCTCCTAATTTTAAAGAAATGCAGGATTTATTGCATGCAGCTGAACAAGTGGGAAAGCATACTTTGCAATGTGGTTTTGATTCTCTAGAGGCCTCCTGCAGAGCAGCAGTTACAGGCTCTGTCATTAGAAAATATGCTTGGTTAAAAGAACATACGTTACCAGATCACGTTAAAGCAAAATTATTGGATGCACCTTTGCAGCAGGATGTGTTATTTGGAGTTAAGGCAGAAGAGGTATTAAAGAAAGTGGAGGATAAGGCAAAATCTATGCAAATGGTGAAGGATTTCCTACAGGTTCAGCCTCCTAGATTCAGCCGAAACTGGCCAACTAAGAATTGGTCCTTTCCAATTAGACAGACATCAAAGGGGAAGATACAGACGTCCAAGAGGTAGAGGTTCATAGGTTCATGCTAGGCTATCTGCCCTAGGGCATTTATAAGCCTAGCCAGAGTGTGTGTGGCTTTCACCACCCCTTAGGATGAGAATACTATACCCATTAATTTGCTGTGCCTCTGTCCAGCAGTGATACAGAGATGATTCCCGGGGTAAACCTACGATCTCCCATCCACTCGTCAAGATTTCTCTTGAACAGAGTCAGTGAGGGGCTCTGCCTCACATGGACTGGGATTCTGTTCCATAGTGTAGGGAGTCTCTGGGTGATGAATCTGTCCCTCCAGCACGTCCTATTTATATCCGTGTTGAGGTTTAAGTCTCTTGCTCTCGTGGCTCTGGTGGATTTGGATTTTTGAGGTGGAGCATGTCCATTAATTCCGGGTTGGACATGGCCTTGTATGTCAGGCACAGATCACCTCTGAGCAGACGGTATGCGACTGAATAGAGCTGGAGTTTCTTCAGTCGGGCATCGTATGACATATGTTTGAGCCCCTTTATCCTTTTGGTGAGGAACTTTTGGGGTCTTTCCAACTGCTGCAGGTGTCGGGTAAGGTACATTCGAATGGGGCGTTGTACTCAATCATTGGTCTGATAAGTGAAGAGTACAGGGTACAATGACCTCTCCTGATCTGGATGTGAATCCCTTCATGATCAGGTGGGCAATGTAGAAGGTCTTCCTAACCACTTTGGCAATGTGAGTGTCAAAAGAGAGGTTACTGTCAACTTGGGTCCCCAGGTCCCTGATAACTTCTTCCGTGTTTAATGGATTACCACCTATGTGGTAATTAGGGGTTACCTTGTTTTTCCCAAAGGGTATGACTATACATTTTTTGGCATTTAGCTTAAGGCCATGGCTCTGGCACCAGTTATCCATTTCTATGAGACCTTTCTGGAGGATGTCTGTGTCTGATGGAGTGTCAATTATGGTGCCCAGTTTGCAGTCATCTGCAAATTTTGTCAACCACAATCCCCCTATATTTGCCTGCACTTCAGAAAAATAAATGTCGAACAAGAGGGGGCCCAGGACTGAGCCCTGTGGGACACCGCTCGTGACCGGCTAGAGTCTGACATGGCACCAGCAACTCTAACCCTGTGTGTTCTGTCCTTGAGCCAGTTTGCAACCCATCTTGTGACATATGGGTTTACATCTAAGCTGGTGAGCTTTTCTATGATGCCCGAGTGGGGTATTGTGTCGAACGCTTTGCTAGGTCAAGGTAGGCTGTGTGAACTGCCTTACCCTCATCAATGGCCTTAGTGACTGTTTCGAAAAAGTCGACCAAGTTCAAGAGGCAGGATCTACCCTTGACAAAGCCAAATTGGGTAGGATCCAGTGTCTGTAGGTCCCCAATGTCTTTATTTATGAGTTCCATTATGATCCTCTCCATAGCTTTGCAGACAAGGCTCGTCAAGCTTATGGGGCGGTAATTTCCAGGGTCCATAGAAGCACCGCCTTTGTGGAGTGGGACCACAGTTGCCGTACACCATTCTTTGGGTACGTATCCTGTAGTAAGGCTAAGATTAAACAGCAGCCTTATGTGTGGGTTTAGTTCCTCATTGAGTTTGTGTAGCACACATCCGGGGACACCGTCCGGTCCCATTGATGCTGTGTTTTTTACTTTAGAGAGAGCAGCTCTCACCTGGGTATCTGAGATGTTTGGGAGGCTAGACTCTGGTGGGATAGATATTTCTCCTTTTGGGGGGAAGGGAGGGGAGAAATTTGCACTGAACCTGTCTGCCAGTATGTTGGCAATGTCTGTGGGTTCAGTGATTTTTTTTTTATCATTTTGGACTAATTCTGAGCATATCTGGGAGTTTCCACCCAGGTTTCTAACATAGCTAAAGAAGGCTTTATGATTGTCTTTTGTGTCATTAGCGATTTTTCTCTCAAAGTTGGCCTTGGATGATTTTATGAGTGATCGTAGTTTTTTGCTAGTATTGATCAGAGATGCCTTCCCATTTAAGGATTTTGCTCTGTCATGTAGTAGCTTTCTCCTCTTGTTGTAGAGTTTGTTTATGGCTGGAGTCCACCAAACCGGGCGCCTGCCTTTGGTGGAAAGGGTCTTGATTTTATTAGGGATTGCTTGATCCATACATTCCTGGAGGTGCTCGTAGAAGGCATTTGTAAGGGTTTCAGCAGCGTGGGTTGTGGTTTCCACTGGCTCGGGGGCCTTGAAGGATACCACTCCAGTCTTAAGAAGTGTGAAATTTGCTTTTGAGAAGTTCTTCACTGTGGTCTTTTTTGCTGGGGGTGGGGGCGGGATGTGGATCTCCAGTGAGATTAATTTATGGTCTGATCTCACCAATGAGGGATATACTTCCGGTGTGGAGCATTTTGTCCCCATGTTTGTGATGATCAGGTCTAGTATATTTTCTCCTCTTGTGGGAATGGTGACTAGCTGTTCCATAGCATTTGAGTTTATGAACTCAAGGAACCTTTGGGCTAGAGTGTTGGGGCTTGAGTAATGTTCCCAGTCTGTGTTTGGGTAGTTGAAGTCACCCAATATGATGGTGTTTGGAGAGACATTTATACTCTCCAGTGTCTTCAGGAAGGCTGTGTGGGTTTCCTGAGTTTGAGAAGGTGGTCTGTAGCATGTTACAAACTGTAGGGCAGTTTTACCTATGGTTAATTGCACCTGGATGGTCTCCGATGCTTCGTGCGTTGCCACTAACCTGGAGTTGTGGGTATCCTTTATGAATATGGATACTCCCCCTCCTTTTGTGGTTCGGTCCGGATTTTGGGGCCAGAACGCATGATATGAGGTATCACCTGATAGTGCTGGGGTGCTCTCAGGAGCCTTGAACCAGGTTTCAGTCCCAGCACAAACATCGATGTTCTCCATACTGAGGAGGGCTTCGAGGGCGTGCATCTTGAGGTTTAGACTTCTGGCATTGAGCAGTATTACCCTTAGTTTTTCTCCATTTTTGTTTTCTAGGGCGGTAGGTTTATCATTTGAGCCTTGCCTAAAAAAGGCACTATGGGGGTGGCAAGAGCCTTTGCCAATATCCGGAAGCCCAGGGGTGACAGGTGCAAGCCGTCCCTTGCGAAGCAGCGTGGCTTGTCAAGCATGTCATCCCAGGCAGACAGACATTGGATCCCCTTAGAATGACACCAGTAATTAAGCCAGTTATTAAAGCTGATCATTTTGTCTCTGTATTGTGGCATCATTCTTGGTGAGGGTAGGATACTGCTCTGGGTCAGGGTCATACCGGCCTGGGCTACATAATCTGAGAGCTCCTCTATGTCTCTTTTCATGTAGTCCAGGGAGGTACGTCTCAGGTCGTTCACACCGGCATGGACAATGACTGAGTCATACTTGTACTTGCTGTGGAGTGACCTGAGTGCTTGTGTTATGTGGTGGATTCTAGCGCCTGACAGGCAGCTAACTGTGATCTTTTCCTTGTTCAGTCTGGTGAGCGGGACGTCAGTGTGTCTGACTATGGAGTCACCTATAACAGGTGTGTCTGGCATTGTGTTTGGCCTTAAGGGCTGTGACTGTTTAGCACACTGACTTTGAGAACTATGTGTTGCATGTCTTATGTCTTGAGGTGGCAGTTGCTTGGGTGTCTGCTTTGGAGGCCTCTGTAGTTTTGGTAGATTTTTGATCAGTGCCTCCGAGTATGTCTTTGTGTGTTTGTGTTTGTTTTGCAGTTGTGATAGTTCTATGTGAAACTGGGTTTGTGGTGTGCGTGGTTTCCTTCTCCTCCTGTCTGGTCTTGCCAGTCCTGAGTTGAGAGAGCTCAGCCTCCAGTTTGGCTATATAGTTGCATCTCTCACATGTATTTGTGTTTTGTGGGAGGAGGAGTGGGTTGTCTGTGTACATGAGGCAATTGTAACATTGCCTCAAGATGCCCAGATTCACCAGCTGAACAGGAGAGGACGCTAGCAACTGACCCTTCGACATGCTAGAAAAAGTGAAAAAGTTTGCTGTGAAACTGAGTCAGAAGGGACCTATAGGGAAATGGGTATTCAAGGGGATTCTAGGCTAATGTAATACTTTGTTTAGTATACAAGTACTTTACCTATATAAAAATGCTTTAGTAGCAAGTGCTGAGCTATTGAGATAGAGAATAGACTGTTTAGATTGCAAGTAGAGAAGTTCTAAGGGAAAAATTGAAGAGCAGACTTTACGGAGCCAGAAATAGTTTAACCGGCGCTGCCCGATGGTGCTCTATGGGCAACTCCATGCTAAATCACGCAAAAGCGCGCTAAAGTGGGCTTTATAGCAGGGGGTTGAAAAGACCTAGGAATTGACCCAAAATGGCCAATAGACTACAAGTTTCTGGCTGGAACCACTGCTCTAGGGACAAATAGGCTGCTCAGTGCTCCCCACTCCCACTGGTGAACAAAGAAGCTTCCCTTTATCCAAATAAGGATATGGAATAGCACAGGAACCAAGCCAAAGCCCAGAGATCAGCAAACTCTGAAGACTGTACTATTCTAGTTCAGTAAGGCGGGAAAACAAGATTTTTTTTTGTTTTGTTTTTTTCTTTTTTGCAGAAAACAGAAGAAAAACAGACAGTAAATGCTATAAATGCTTTTAAACGGCTAGCGCACTTGAGTGTGTTAGCCTACAAGTAAAATTAAGCAACAAATAACTTTTTTAAAAGTGCAAAACAGTTAATCAACACAAAAACAGTTTAAATAGAATGCAGAGCTGTATAAACAGGCGAAAAAGCAGTCGCTAAGCAGTAAATAATCAAAAAGCCAGAAAAAAATACTTAAATCAGGAAAAAGTCACTCTTTTGCTCTCTGCTGCTTGTAGAACTCTGCAGTACACCACGAGGAGCTGTGCTGAGTTGAATACAAGCAAAAGCGCTAAAGCGGGCTTTATTACAGGGGCTGAAAAGAGCTAGGAATTGACCCAAAATGGCCAATAGACTACAAGTTTCTGGCTGGAACCACTCCTCTAGGGACAAATAGGCCGCTCAGTGCTCCCCACTCCCACTGGTGAACAAAGACGCTTCCTTTTATCCAAATAAGGATATGGAATAGCACAGGAACCAAGACAAAGCCCAGAGATCAGCAAACTCTGAAGACTGGACTATTCTAGTTCAGTAAGGCGGGAAAACAAGATTTTTTTTTTTTTTTTTTTCTTTTTTGCAGAAAACAGAGGAAAAACAGACAGTATCAAACACAAGGTCCTTACAGGCCTCGACAATGGGTTGCATCAGGCCAGAAAGAAGGGGAAGACTGGCCTCAACCATATAAAAAGCAGCTCCAATGACTTCCACTACAGCTGCCAAACAAATTCTTCTTGGCAGCCCCCTTGGGAGGAAAACTGGCTCTCTTCTACCACAATTGGCAAATGATCACCAAGGACAAATGGGTTCTCAACATTGTATTTCAAGGTTACAGGTTCCACTTTCACACTCTGCCAAGGTTAAAAGGAATGCCAAATCTGCCACCAAATCAATGGGCAGAGGCTCAAAAACAAATCACAGCACTCATGGATATGAGAGCTATTCAAAAGGTACCATCACAGGAGCAAGGACAAGGATTTTACTCAAGACTCTTTCTGGTACCCAGAAAGGACAAAGCCTGGAGGCCCATTCTGGGTCTTTCATCTCTAAACACTTACCTGGATGTTCCGAAGTTCAAAATGTTGACATTACAGCAGCTTCTTCCCATGCTGGGCAAGAAAGCTTGGCTCGTGACTTTGGACCTCAAAGAGGCATACCTGCATGTCCCCATCAGACAAAACCGCAGAAGATACCTCCGATTCATAGCTGGTTCAATGCACTACCAATTCTCTGCACTGCCCTTTGGCTTATCTACTGCGCCCAAAGTCTTCACAAAGTGCCTGGCACCAGTAATTGCATTTTGCAGACAGAAAGGAATTCAAATTTATCCGTACCTGGACGACTGCCTGATTCAAGCAGAGAGCAAGGACATTCTTCTAAAGCATCTGGCGTTTGTAAAAATGTTAAGTTGCCTGGGGTACACAGTAAACGAAAAGAAGTCAAACTAGTGCCCTCACAAGAGGTTATATTCCTGGGTGCCAGCTTGGACACAATGGCCCAGATGGCTTATCTCACGCCAGACAAACAAGGACAACTGACTCAGTACTTTCAATTGATGGCAACAAAGACCCAACTCCCTGCAAGAAAAATTCTGCAGGCCTTGGGTTGCATGGCATCCTGCATACTACTAATTCCATATGCCAGACTGCATATGAGCAAACTACAATGGTACCTAAAGAATGTATGGTCTCAACACTGTCAAAGTTTGGAAACCGTTATACCACTAATCCCTTGCCTTCAACAGGAGTTTCAATGGTGGGCTCAAGCTTGTCACCTCAACAAGGGACAGCCTTTTACACAACCCACAGCCAGGCAATCACTGACAACAGATGCATCGGATTATGCCTGGGGAGCACACATGGCAGGCAAATGTATTCGGGGCACGTGGCCCGCAGAACAAAGGTATCTTCACATCAGTCAAAAAGAGATGCTAGCTGTACAAAATACGCTTATAGCTTTCAAGGACCTGCTGCATCCAGGACAACTACTACTGAAGACAGACAACACCACAGTTATGTGGTACATAAACAAGCAAGGGGGCACTCACTCCTACCCCCTATGCAGACAAGCTATGACCTTGTGGAACACAGCTATAAACAGTCAAGTTAATCTGCAAGCACAATTCCTGCCAGGAGAGAAAAACACACTGGCAGATGACTTGAGCAGAAACATCATGGATCCCCACGAATGTGAGTTGAATCCACAAATATTCAGAATGATAACACAGAAATGGTAGAGCCCGGACATAGATCTGTTTGCATCCCCAATAAACTGCCAGCTACAAAAATTCTGCACAAGGAATTACCATCCACAAGCATGGAAAGTGGATGTCCTCTCATTCAGCTGGGAGAACCTACAAGTATACGCTTTCCCACCACTACCTCTCCTGCCAAAGGTACTCATAAAAGCCAGGCAGGAAGAGCCAAAGATGATCCTGATTGCACCAGACTGGCCACGCCAGCACTGGTACCCAGTCTTAAGGAGCTTAGCACAAGAACCACCCTGGATTTTCCCTCAAATCCCACATCTGCTGACTCGGCACAACAAACAAATACTACACAGCCAGCTAAAGACCTTAAACCTAGCTGCATGGAAGATTCCTTAGCCAAGCAAGCAATGCCTCTCTCCAAAATTGTTATGGATGTCATTCTGGAAGCCAGAAGGCCTAGTACCAGGAAAGCGTATTCGGATAAATGGAAGAGATTCTGTGCCTGGAACCAAACTCACAGCCTTGACCCTCTTGTCCCAAACATTCCTCAGATACTGCAATACTTAACTGAGATGCTGGACAAAGGACTCCTTCTCATCCATCAAGATCCACGCCGCTGCCATCTCTGCTCATTACAACTCGGATCCATCAATTTTCTCTAATCCTCTGTTAAAACAGTACCTCAGAGGGGCTAAAAACATAAGACTTCCCTGTAGAGCACCTACTCCAACTTGGGACCTCAACTTTGTTTTGGAGAAGCTAACTTTATCTTCTTTTGAGCCAGCCAACACAGCAGAAATAAAATGTATCTCTTGGAAAACTGCTCTGCTCCTGGCAATAACATCAGCACGAAGAGTTTCAGAATTACAGACACTAATGGCAGTGGAACCTTTCCTCATTTTCCACCAGGACAGGGTGTCTTTAAGAACTAACCCTACTTTTATGCCAAAGGTGGTATCCAGTGTGGCTCTAAACCAAACTATTCACCTGCCAACTTTTTATTCTAAACCACAGAATAAAGACAAGAGACTACTGCACTCTTTGGACATTCACAGGCAGTTACACTTCTACTTGAACAAAACCAAAGCTTTCAGAAAATCTGAGCAATTATTGGTAGCATATGCGGCAGGAGCACAGGGAAAAGCCATTTCAAAACAGACTATTTCAAAATGGATAGGACATTGTATACGTTTCTGCTACACATACCATGGAAAACCTGTACCTAGCAGCATTAGATCTCACTCCCCAGCGCAACAGCCACTTCAACTGCCTACCTCAGAGGAGTACCTACCAAGGATATTTTGGAAGCAGCAACTTTGAGTTCTGTACATACCTTCACCAAGCATTACCATCTGCCTCTATACTCTAAATCCAGAGCTGGCTTCGCCGCTGCAGGGCCTTATAGCCACCCTTAATGCCTTATAGAACCAGCCATCCTTCCTCAGCTTTAGGATTCTACCCAAGTGTAATGACTGCAGCAGTGTAACACGATGAACATAGTACAGTTTTGTACCTACCATAAATGTAGATGTTAGAGTGTATACACTGCTGCAGTCCAGGTTACCCTCCCTCCTTCCCCGCTTACTGTCTGGTGCGTACCTATGTCGTCTACCCTTACTACCTATGGGGAGTATTTGCTAGTAGCTGTAAGTTGTGTTTTGTTTTTTTTTTTTGCTTTTCTTGTTTTATTAGCAGTTGGAATTGCCTACCTATTTAGAGGCACCTGACATCTGGGGCAAGAAAAACTGAAGAAAATGGCGGCTGCGTCTTATATACCCCTGTCGCACGGTCAGGGATGAGGCGACAGCAACTGACGCCGGGCCAAGACTTTGGAACTCAGGCCGACTGGGGAACTGCCTGACGGCAGGATAACCCAAGTGTAATGACTGCAGCAGTGTATACACTCGAACATCTACATTTATGGTAGGTACAAAACTGTACTTTACTTCACTACCTCAGGATGCCCATATCTACCAGGCCAGAAACATATGACAGGGAAGTGCCTATCCAATATAGCAGTCCTTAGTAGGTGGGATGGAGTAGAGGAAAGTCACTTAAAAGTCAATGTGAGTGTTTGTTTAGTATACTGTTAGATGGACTGTAGTGGTACTCCCCTCTGCACAAACTTTCAGCTCTTCAAGCAGCTGTGAACAGTGGGAGACTATGGAGAGGGTTTCCTATAGAAGATTTTAAACTGAAGAGGTTTGCTTGCAGTGGATATAAAAAGTGTACACACCCCTATTAGAATGCCATCTTCAGCAAAGTATTAGTTTAAGGGTGTGCACACTTATGCAACCAGTGTATTGTACTTTTTTATTTTTTTTTCCCCTAACAGATTTGTTTGTTTTTCAATTAAGTTGTACAGGCTATATGTCACATTAAAGGTGGGAAAAGTTTTGAAATGATTTATTGTGGTCTCATTTTTTTTATATCACAAAAACCTGGCATTTAACAGGGGTGTGCACACTTTTTATATCCACTGTATGTACAAGACATGGATTAGCTGCTTAGAAATTTAAGCTTGGGGTAAAGTTCATTTGCTGGCTAGTAAGTGCAATGCCTAGATGCCAGCAAAGAAGAAATAGGCAACTTGAAAGAAAATCAACCTGAAAAGGTAAAGAAAAAACTCTGGGAGGAATCTTTCAGCTGTTCAACAAAAAGCAGTTCAAACTTCAGTTTTGTTTCAAGAGATGGCTTCCAGTAATTCAGAGAAAAAAAAAGTTAAATGTACTTGGATTGTCACTTTCGTGTTAGGACACGAATAAATGAGTCTTCATGGGTTTTGATCAAGCAGCTTTATTTTATACAAACATATCAATATAGAGGCTTACTGACTGTAACTTAAGTAACTTAACTAACAGCTACCATCATGCATGATCACTCTCTGGGTGCTTCTACAAAATGGCACTTGGGATTGCACGCGTCTGGAATTTAAACATGCACTCAGTTTCGTACGCTTCTTAAAGATACAGCGCACACACACTTTACACTCTGATCTACATCCTCCCCTCTGAGAAATAGATCATCCAATTTGTCATGAGATTATTTAGCATGCAGAAATCACAGGTAATCCATAGACAGACATTAAACAGTACTAAATGCACACATATATACAGTTAAGTCCAGATTGCTGCATATTTTACACTAGGCTTAAAAACTTGTCCGTGTGTGACATAAAACTGGAAATTAGATTTAGCAACAGGTACAGTTTCTGCAAAATGGTTGAGCTGTGGAATGTTCAAATCACTTTCTGGAACAGAATCAGACTTGCACACATTCTGGTGTGGAAACGGTGTCTGACTCATTCTTTGATTTGAGTCTATCACATATAGAATGTTGTGACTGCAATGATGATGATTCTAGTACAGGAAGATGTCTGTGATTCCTCCTATACTCCACACCTTCGGTAAGATCTCGGTAAGACCAAGTAGGATCTTGGCTCGGCACAGATGCCTGTAATCTGTCCTACTCAAAACCTTTTGTTATCTGGACTTGTACTGTCTGTCCTTCCCGCAATGGACAAAGTAATCTGCTCGATCTGTCGTAACTAGCTTTCTGGATATAACTAGCTTTCTGGATAATACACTTCTTAAACAGGTTGAGCCTTGATGGTTTTATTGTTCTTGGGTTGAGGCTGCAACAAACCTTGAAGAAATAGGTAGCGTAGTTCTAGTTTGCCTGGAAAGTAGTCTTTGAGCAGGTGAGCCAAGAATATCATCACGGGGTATGTTTGTGAGATTAAGCAAATTCAAGAATACATCAGTATTGTCACGCTTTGACTTTTCACCCTGCACTGCATGTTTAGCTAGACGATTGGACTGAGGATATTCAGTCCCATTCTTTTGCAAATTTCTGAAATGACTAGCTAGTTAATTGAGTACCATTGTCAGAAAAAAGGTTTGTGGACTACCATGAACAGAGAAATGATGTTTCAACTTAGTAATAACAGATGTTGAGGTTAAGTTTGGTAGATCAATCTCAAACCAATTTGAATAAGAGTCTACCAAAACTAAAGTTTGTTCCACTCAAAGATATCGGTTGCTACAGTAGACCAAGGTAGTCCAGGAATTGGACTTACTGAAGTGGTTCTGTTTGCAAATGTGGTCTAGTACTATTGCATACTGAGCAAGAAGAAAGAACTCTGGGTCTTTTGATAATGAAGGCCAAATACCAATTCTCTTGCTCTTCTCTTAGTAGACGTGGATCCTGGGTGACCACAATGCAAACTCTGAATATATTCTTGTAAGGAAGCAGGCACAACAATTTTATGACCTTTGAAAATAATGCCATCTTGCACCTCAGGTGATGCACTAGATTGCTTTTGACGGCCATCCAGCATTAATATGATAGTGATTGGGCTTCTGTGAAATTGGATCAGTCTGCGTGTGATCTCTTAATTCATCAAGTCTATTGGTGGAAAAATTACGTGCGGACATCACATCAAAGTCAAAATTCTCTGCATCAAGCTGTTCTGTTGTATTTCTAGGTGATTTGGATAAGGTATCAGCCAGATAGAGCAGTTTGCCTTTAGTGTAGACCAATTTGAAATTGTACTTTTGCAATCTGAGCACCATTCTTTGTAATCTTGCTAGAGCGGAATGCATAGGCTTCTTTAGAATAGTAACTAGAGGTTGATGATCAGTTTCAATTTGGATAGCTTGACCATAAATATAATCATGAACTTGGAACATGCAAATACTGTAGCCGAAAGCTTTTTCTCAGTTTGAGCATACTGCATCTCAAGTTTGGGTTAGTGTTCTAGATGCATAGGCTACTGGTCTGCCCTCTTGAAGTATAACTGTGCCTAGACCAAATTTTGAAGCATCTCATGAAATAACTGGTTTGTTCACATCCTAGTATCTTAACGTAGGTGGGGGTGGCAATGCTCTGCTTAAGGTCTTCAAAATGCCCTTGGATGATGATCCAGCCATGACCACGCAAAGTTTTTGTGTGTTAGCTCTCTTAAAGATGCTGTCAACACACTGAACTCTGGTATAAATTTGCCTAAATAGTTGACCATGCCCAGAAAACACTAACCTTTGTACATTGTCTGGCGTTGACATTTCTAGAATAGCTGCTTGCTTGGTCGAGTCAGGTCTCAGCCTGTACTTGTAAACAAACGACCTATGTACGTAACTTCTGGAAGTCTGTATTTGCACTTCAGAGGATTGAGCTTTAAGTTCACTTCACATGCTCTATCTAGAACTTTCTTGAGGTTTCTGCCATGCTCTGTTTCACCACTGCCTCCAACCAAATAGATCTGCTATAATGGCAGAAGAATAACCCTAAAAAAATTGTTCCGTTGCACACTGAAAAACTTCACTTGCAGATTTTATTCCAAATGGCATCTTTAGGAATCTGTATCTGCCAAATTGAGTAGCAAAAGTAGTTAGAAATGAGGAACTGTGATCAAGCATCACTTGCCAGAATGAGCTCTCTGCATCCAAAACAGAAAATACAGTGGCATTCGGTATTAGAGCTGCAACTTCAACTGTGCTCATTGGATGATGCGGTCTTTTTAATGCTTTGTTCAAATTTGTTGGGTCAGTGAGTATTCTGATTTAATCTGAGCCTTTTTTGTGAGCGGCTACCATGGACGACACTCATTCAGTTGGTTCTGTGAGTGGACAAATCACACCTTGCTGCACCATTTTATCAACTGAGCTTTAACTTTATCTTGGATAGCTATTGGAACTCTTCTTGGTGGTCTGACTACTGGAGTGACTTCTGTGTCTAACCTCATGAAATACACAACTGGAAGTTTGCCCAATTTGCCATCGAAAATATCAGCATACTTTGAGAAAATTGCTTCAGAAAAAATTAGAGCTGCACTCACATGATGAACTACTTCTGCAAAAGAAAGCAGGTTCGTTCTAAAACTCTCTTTGAGACCCAGTAAAGATTGCAGTGGTCTTCGGATTATGTAGAATAACAGGTTGTAACAGTTCTCAGCCAGATGACATGAAAGCATCACAGAACCTTCTGTAAGAATTTCTGCACCTCCATAAGCAACAAGTCTCACACTGCTGGTTACATTGAGTTGTTCAATAGTAGTTCTCAGTCTTGCAAATGTGTCTGCTGATATAACATTACACTTTGACCCAGTGTCTACTTTGAGCTCTGTGGAATTTCCAGTGATCCAGACAGTACATATTACTTCACTTCTTGTTAATAAGTTTACTGCATCAACTTTTTCCCCAAAGCACTGATAAATTATCTACATAGAATGCAGACTGCTTCAGCTCTACTTGATTAACCTACATTTTTGCGACCTTTCACAACTGTGTGAGGCTCACTTGATTTACAAAACTTTTAGAAATGGTTCCATTTTTCACACTTGTGACATTGCATGCCAAGCACTTCTGTCTTTTAGACTCATGATTCGCACCACAGTTGCGGCAGTTAACAATAAAGCTAGATTTGAATTTTGCTGATTTATGTTCGTACTGCACTGAGCTGGTGCAGAAGATGCACCTTTCTTGGAACTTTCTAGAAAACCTTGTGGCTTCTTCAGAAATCCTGTAGCTGCCACATGCTTAGGCCTGCTCTTGTTTGCCACGTGTTGCATACTGTCTACGTTTGCTCTGGAGCCAACTGAAATAATGCTCTTGTCACTAGAAGCATACGTGTATTTTTTTGTCACCTCATGGATTTGACAAATCTCTATTGTTTTTCTCTGTTAAATCACTGTCAGGAAGTAAAGTCTTTCTCACAGCAGCACTATTAATACCACATACAAGCCTGTCCTTTATCAGCTCATCTTTTAGATCATCAAACCGATACATTTTAGCTCTGTTTCTCAAGTCAGTTATATAAGCTGCAAACATTTTTCCTGGTTTCTGATCTCTTGTGTAAAACAAATGCCTCTCTAAGTTAATATTCATATGGAGGTTGCACATTTTTCTGAACATGAGCTTCAAACACTCAGGGTCTTCCCTTGATTCAGCTTGTACAATATATGGTGGTCCCCACCTTCTTCGTACATTGCTGGTGCATACACAAATGAACGCTCTCTTTCTATGGCCTCAGACCCAGCTAGGTTTAGGAAAATGAATGCCCTTGTGAGTGCATCTTTATCTGCATAAGCTGCTTATATGAAAATGTACTCTTGCTCAAATATTCTCCAGTTCTATGCAAAATTCTGATCAAACACAAGTGGTAGGGGTTTTTGAAATCTGTCTGCCATATTAACACATAAAAGCAAAGGGTTTTGCAAATCATGAATATACACGCATGCACATGCATATGTTTCTGGCATAAACAGAACTTGTCCAATGCCTTTGTGTTGTAAACTTATACTTTCATTGGGCTTATCGGATTTGTGCGAATAAATGAACTCCTAGTACTTTCGACTAACTGAATTTTGGGAAACAAACTTCTCAGGCGTTTTGATACTTTTCAAAATACTATCGGTAAAGACATGAATGGTACAGTCATATACCATCACTTGCTAAACTCATCACTTTAAGAAACATTTGAGAACTTTGCAGTGCAACTGGGTAACTCGCAAGCACTGTAATACTCTTGTAATGTAGTCTTTTGCAAGAAAACACCTCTTATCAGTGTAAAAACAGGTCAACTGCACAGTGTGACCAAATCTAACATCTGTTGCCCAAACCTCAATAACTTTCGAAGTAATTGTACTTTGCGAATAACTGCACACAGCACACTGAAATGTCCCAAAAATGGCTGTACCTTGCTAGGCAACTCTTTACAGTACAAGAAGCACTCTGTAATGGTGGCATTATGCGAATAGACACCCAGCACAAGAAACTTTTTTTTTTTTGAAATAGCTATACTTTGACTGTTTTGCAAGAAATAGTTGTACTTTAAACACAATGAAGTCTTCGAAATACATGCACAGTAATAAGCGCACACTGTAAGCAGTTTTACACACTCTTGAGATACTTCAAATAGCTTTAGTTACCACCTTGATACAATGCGAAATCGTAGTTATGCCCAAACACAGCACTTTGCCAAAACACATGCAGTCGCCTTGCTTTGTTTTTGCTTAATGTGCCCTTTTCTTATTGTATTTGTCTTGTTGTTTAAGCCATTTTCATGCCCAGTGTACTTTTCTTGTGCTAGTTTTACTCTAAACATGCCCAACTTTGCCTTAAACACACTCGTTTTGCTTTAAGCATGCTTGTTTCGCTTTACTGTTAATCATTTCATCAAATACTTTATCTTAAACATTTCTTTAGTTAACAAACTATGTGAAATTGTTCACTCTCGCTGTTTGTTCTTACACACTGGTTCGGAGCCGATCCTCGGCTCCGAGTCGGCCGCATCACAAGCTCTGCATCTAAGAGAAGCTCAAGGCACAGTCTACATCCCATGATCCTCCACTGCTATCCCTCACATCTAGTTTGCCGCTGCAACAGATCACGTCGAGGAGAGCTCGGGCCAGTAGAAAATTTTGTATTTTTCAGTATTGTTGAGATTTAGAGCTGTTTAAAGCTAGTTATCATAGTTATAGTAGTTATAATAGTTGTGTGTGTGTTTTCTTCATAGGGGTTTTTCCCTTTATATATATATATATATATATATATATATATCTGACAGCAGAAAAAAATATTTAGATTGTACATTTCTTAACACTTTTTAGTATTTCTAGTTTTTGGTGTGCAGTGTTTTTATATATATATATGTATATATATGTATATATATATATATATATGTATATATATATATATATATATACACACACACACACACACACACTTATATAATCGTTAGCTTCTTGTGTATATGTGTATATACATATATATATATATATATATATATATATATATATATATATATATATATATATATATATATATATATATATATATATATATATATATTTTTTCATATAGATAGTAATATTTGGCTGTGGTGTTTGACTATTTTTCTCTATAACTTATATTGCCTTTTACAAGTTACTTGTGTTAGACATGGCAGAGAAAGCCAAGTCTGGATTCAAAAGATGTCAGTGTGGACAGAAAATGTCCATCACAGACAATCATACTTCCTGCATCTACTGTCTTGGCCCTCTCCACCTGCAGGAGGACTGTTCTATTTGTCATTCCTTCAGTGGAAGGGTCATGATGGAAAGGCGCAGGAAGTTAATTGAAAGGGGCTTGCTAAAGCCAGACTTTCAAGAAGCCTTGGAGAAGGCTGATCAGGCGTCGAAGTCTTCGAAGGGGTCGAAGTCTTCGAAGGTATCGGAGCCCAGGTTATCGGCTCAGAGCACCTGTACTAAGATTCGGTCGCCGGCTCCACAAACCTCGGGGCCGAGCATCTAGCGATTTATCTCTGATCGAGGCCCAGGTCTTGGAGCCGGTGTCGGAGGTGCCTCAATCCTCGATCCTTCATTCGGTGGCATCTTCGGCCCCTTCGACCCATTCTTCCAGGCCGTTATCCGACACCGACGTGGATCGAGTGGTGCAGAAGCTCATGGAGAACACGGCTCTTTCCAAGCTCATTGCGGTTCCGTCCCAATTGGTATCGAAACTTGAAGCCCTCCCTGTGTCTCCTGCAGATCCTCCTTCGAGACCCATCAAGTCCTCGGAGCCGGGAGAAGAGGAACCGATGCTTGTTGATCCCTCTGTGCCGAAGCCTTCCTTAGTGTGGTTTGCACCACTGACCTAGACTCCCTCAGAGCCCATCAAGGAGTCGCGGAGCCGACTGTCTCTCCTCGGTTCCGGGGCGGAGAGTCAAACCGAACTTTCAGTTCCGACTCTCCCCCTCAGAGCCTCTGCACAGATTAGCTCGCTTCCGTCCTCTGGGTCTGAGCCCGTGGTCCCGGTTTCGGGGAAACTACCGTGCTCTTCGGATCCGGTGGAATCCTCGGCCCGGGGCTCCGGTGCCTTCGACGTCATGAGGAAGGTCTTGTCTGAAAAGACATTTACTTCATCGGAGTCGTCTTCTCCTTCCCCCAAAGGGCCGCGTTCTGTTTCTGTACCCGCAATCCCTACCAAGCGTAGAGACCCAATGCCTCAGCCAGCCTCAGAGGGTGTCCCCTGTTCCTCGGAAGCTTCACCAGATGCCCCCTCTGATGAAGTCCCGAGGAAGAAATTGTGCAGGAGGAGGCACATTGATTCCCCACAGGAATCATTGACATCGGACACCGATTTGGATGAGTCAGATGGGGCCCCACGGTCCCCCTCTGAGGATGTCTCATTTGCTGACATCCTGGAGATATTGAAACAGAGGGGTGATTGGCAGACAGTTGCCCCCACTGAGGACAAATCGGTGTTGCTGAAGGCTTTTGGGGCTCAACTTTCTACCTCCTGGGTGACCCCGCCCTTCGATGAGTTAATGGACCTAATAGCTCGAAGGGCATGGGAGACTCTGGATACAGTGGAACCAGTCCCTCGGAGGCCGAATAAATATATCACTGCCCCCCAGGACAAGACTCATCTTATGAAAGGAATCCCAGTTGATGCTATGGTGGTAGCGGCAACCACGAAGAAGGAAATGTCCGAGGCATCTTCCTCTGTCCATCCTCCTAACAAGGATTCTAGGACTATGGACAGGTATGGGAAGCGCATTTTCAGTTCAGCGACTTTTTCCATGCATTCGCTGAACTACCTCATGCACTTTACGCGACTTCAGACAGATCTCCTTAAGGAGCTGGGAGATGCTCTCCAGGGTAACACAGATGCTGCTGCCTCGGAAAAGGTAACAGCACAGCTTAACATCCTCACTTCGATAGTAAAGTCGTCCATGAGGCTCATTTCGTATGCGGCCGAAGGTTCGAGTAGGGCTGCAGCTTCAGCGATCGCTCTGCGGAGACCATCCTGGATGCACCTGTGCTCCTTTGCGGAAGCCTTCAAGTCTTCCTTTACCAATGCCACCTTTGATGGTGCCACCCTGTTTGGACCCAAAGTAAAGGAGACTCTCACTGTGTGTGAGCAAGAAGGTAAGACCCCGTCTGCCGTAGGGGTCTGTCTTTCCGCCCCGACCAGACCGTACTCCAAAGGGCAAAGAGGCGGAAAAATATGGTTCCGAAAGACTCTGGGATCTTTCCAGTCCACACAGAGTGATGCCCCCTCCAGAGGCAGAGGAGGGGGGAGAAATGGAAGACGCTGCCCAGGCGGCAGAGGGGGGTCCGTAGAACCAGGGCGACAGGGATAGCGCTCCTGGGAAGCCCTTCCAGCACTCCTGAGTGGAGGCCCGACTGTCCTGCTCTGGAGGCAGTCGGGGGGTCGCTTGGCTTTTTACCCAGAGGCCTGGCTAAATCTCACTTCAGATTCTTGGGTAAAAAGCATAATAACCAGAGGATACAACATTCCATTTATAACCATTCCCCCCCGATCAAAAGAGATTTCCAGATGTTCCACCCAGTCTGCGAGCTCAAGCAGCCATAGAAATAAGAAAGCTGCTCGAAAAAAAGTCATCCAGCCAGTCCCGGCGGACCAGATAGGATCCGGAACTTACTCAAGGTTCTTTTTAGTTCCAAAGAAGACAGGGGACTGGAGGCCAATATTGGACCTCAGCAAACTCAACACCTTCGTAAGGAAGGAAAAATTCCGGATGGTCACGCTACAATCGATCCTTCCTTTTCTGCAGAAGGGCGATTGGATGTGCTCTATAGATCTCAGGGACGCGTACTACCACATCAAAATGGCCAGAGCATCCAGTGATCACCTGCTCTTCCGGCTGGGAGCCAGTCAATTACAATTTCGAGCTCTACCGTTTGGTCTCACCTCAGCCCCCAGGGTGTTCACCAAATGCATGGCAGTAGTGGCGTCTCACCTGAGGCGGCTAGGATTCCGGGTGTTTCCGTATCTGGACGACTGGCTCCTCACCGCCACCACCAAGCATAGTCTTGTACAAGCCAGGGACTACACGATCAACCTCTGTTCCCGTTTAGGAATCTCAATCAACTTCGAAAAATCTGCCTTATTGCCCTCACATCATGTCTCATTCATAGGGGCAGATTTAGATACTACTACAGCTCTGGTCAAGCTTCCCCAGAAGAGTGTTAGCCCTCAGGGATCAGGTCGCTATTCTTCTTCGGAACAAAGTTTCTTCTGCACAAGTGCTGAAAGCCCTGGGCATGATGGCAGCTACCTTTATTGCAGTTCCTTTGGGCAAGATGCACATGAGAGTTCTCCAGTGGCTGCTCTTCGCTCAGTGGTCGTTCCAACAACTTCCTTTGTCACACGACATCTTGATCACAGAATCTTGAAAGCAGGTTCTTCGATGGTGGCTTAACAGCCAAGATCTGACGATAGGTCGCCCGTTTGTACTACCCAGCCCTACAGCCACAATAACCACGGACGCTTCCCTGATTGGGTGAGGGGGACTTTTTCAGGGGAGAACGGTCCAAGGAGAATGGTCCAAGATGGAGTACAATCTGTACATCAATGTCCTGGAGTTAAGAGCAGTGTTTCTAGCGTTGCAATACTTTCACGAATCTCTACCTCTGGGAACAGTGGCAGTTCAGACGGACAATATGTCAGTGGTCTGGTACATAAACAGGGAGGAACCAGGTCTTACCCATTATGCAGAGAGGCCCTGAGAATTTGGCAATGGGCTGTCTCCACAGGTCGCTTTCTGATAGCAGCGCACATCCCGGGGTCATCCAACGTCATCACGGACAGGTTGAGCAGAGCCATCCTGTTGCCACACGAGTGGTCCCTCAAAAATCAAGCGGCGGAGATGATTTTCCGCAGATGTGGCCAGCCTTGCTGTGATCTTTTTGCATCCCCCTTAAATGCCAAATGCAGAAGCTACTTTGCCCTACTTCCCCCACTGGGGGATGCCCCCAGGGACGCACTGCACGATTGGCCCCCGGGTCTCCTATATGCATTTCCTGCTGTTCCATTGATACCCAAATTCCTACAGAAAGCCAGGAGTCTGGAAAGGACGATCATTCTAATAGCACCATTCTGGCCTCAACAGATCTGGTTTCCCTTTCTTCGAGCCCACCAGATGGAGGAACCGTGGATTCTGGACCCAGTGCCAGACCTATTGACTCGCTCGTCGGGAGTTCCTCACCCATCTCTTCAGTCCCTCAAACTGACAGCTTGGCTGCTCCGCTTCCCAACTTAGCCAGGTCAGATTTTTTGTCTCCAGCAGTACAGCACATTCTACTTCATTCCCACAAAGCTTCCACCAGGAAACTGTACAGGAGCAAATGGAAACGCTTTGCGTGTTGGGCATCAGGGCAAGGTATAGATCCCTTGGTGGCCCAGATACACAAAATCTTGGAATTTTTATCTACACTCTTTCACGAAGGGGCCTCAACATCCACGATACGAGTACAGTTAGCTGCCATATCCAACTTTCATGTAAGTGAAGGGGGCTCTACAGTTATGTCCCACAGACTTTGTAGAGCTTTCATGAAGGGTACCTTTCACCTCCGTCCACCCATTCGGGATCCGGTTTTCCCCTGGAACTTGAATTTGATGTTATCCCAACTTATATTACCACCCTTCGAACCAGCTTCAATGTGTTCACGTAAGTATTTGTCATGGAAGACTCTTTTTCTTGTTGCTGTCACTTCAGCTCGTAGGATATCAGAGCTACATACCTTGTCGGTTAGGCCACCATGCATGGTTTTCCATCCAGACAGAGTCTCCTTGCGTACTAATCCATCATTCTCCCGAAGGTATGTTCTGTGCTTTCTATTAATCAATCTATAGAACTTCCCACCTTCTTCAAAAACCATTCTAACAAGTTGGAATACATGCTGCACAAATTGGATGTACATAGGCAGCTGAGATTTCATCTGTACAGAACAAAGGATTGCAGGAAATCGGATCAGCTATTTGTTTCATTCACAGATAATAAGAAGGGCATGGCAGTAACAAAATGCACGTTATCCAAATGGCTTTCGGACTGCATAAATTTTGTCTATTCAGCTTCCAAACAACCACTTCCGTTCAAGCCTAAGGCTCATTCTACTAGGGCCGTTTCTACTTCTCTAGCCCATGCCACTCGTCTACCGTTGGATACTATTTGTGCGGCGGCGACGTGGGCAAAGCCTCATACGTTTGTTACTCACTACAAAGTGGACAGGACCTCCAAGGACAGGGCATCCTTTGGTTCCACTGTTCTCAGGAACATTCTTCCGTGAGTCACCCAGGGTAACGGAGCTAGGGACGCTACCCGTGTGTAAGAACAAACGGCGAGATTGAACAATTTCACATATGTCTTACCATAATGTTCCATGTGAATTGTTCATCTCGCCTTTGTTCTTACATCCCCTCCCTCCTTCCCCCACCGCGTTCTGGAAGTACTGGTACGACTAGTGTTTGGTTGGTCTTCTCTGGGTTACCTACACTACCTATTGATTAGTAGGTGACACATTATGTGTACACCTATCTGTATTTAGTTCATATGTACAGGTTCAAGTGTGTGATTGTGTGAGCGTTAGACGCAGTGGTTAGTAGTGCGTTCTGGGTTCTTGCAAACTAGATCTGAGGGATAGCGGAGGATCATGGGATGTAGACTGTGCCTCGAGCTTCTCTTAGATGCAGAGCTTGTGATGCGGCCGACTCGGAGCCGGGGATTGGCTCCGAACCCGTGTGTAAGAACAAAGGCGAGATGAACAATTCACATGGAACGTTATGGTAAGACATAACTTCTTTTTTCGTACTTTCTGCTTGCCTGATGATGTGGTTTGTGCTCTTCTAATGCCCCTTATTCATCTTTCACATAGAGTAAATTAATTTTATTTCTCATTACCTTTGATTCTTTCTGATTTATGTTTGTGCTATTTTCTCTCGGTTTTACCTTCGCTGTCGTCTTTGCATCTTCTAGCTTGGAATATTCTTCTCTCTTCCATCCCGGATCTGACACCATGTTGCTTTAGTGCTGGGACACAAACGAGTCTTCATGGGTTTTATTCAGGCAGCTTTATTTATACAAACACATCACTATAGAGGCTTATTGATGATAACTTAAGTAACTTGTATGCAAACTAACAACTGCAATCATGCATTCTCACTCTCTGGCTGCTGCTTCAAAATTGCACTAGAGTGCACGTGTTTGGAATTTATATGTGCATGTACAGCCCTGTACACTTCTTAAAGATATAGCACACATACTTTACACTCTGATCTACAGAGATCATGAAAATAAATGCATTGAAGGAATATAGCTGAAATAACAAAGTCTGCAAAAAATAGCAGAAACTTTAGCTATTCAGATGAACCAATAAAGCCACAAAACTCACAGGTGGAGATGAAGAAAAAGCTTGAGTGAGTATGAGGCTTCTCAAAAACAGCTATTTCAAAAAAGAATTTAAAGAAAAAAAAATGTGCAAAGAAAACCTGAGATTTTTCTGCTGTAACCAGAAGTAAGATTGTATTACTGTAAAGCAGAAGTTTGCAACTGGACTGGTGTCCCTCAGCAGGATTTGTCAGTTGAAAGGGCAGATGTATTGTATGCTCCAAACCTGGCCATAAGAAAGCAGTCAAGACCTATATTAGTAAAGTTGTAGTCATACCAACAGACAGCTGATCTGACAAACTGTGGCAGAAGAGAAACGTATTAAAAAAACGTAGACAGAAGTGTTTGTGGAAAGTTATTCACTGTACACCATATCCAGCTGTCTTCAAAGTATTTTTCATGGTGGATCAGACATTTTTTTATGCAGATATGCTAAGGAAGAAGTAACGTTTATCCAGCAAAAAGTGAGCCTGTAAGCAGAAGGGGGACTGTGCTTGTCATTCTTCTAACAATAAAGCTCATCAAGATTCTACCACTGAAACCATTGTTCAAAAGGAAGATGTCTGAGAGATGGAGAAAAACACAGGAGTTGTCTAGAAGAATCAGGAGTACCTTAAGCGTGAACCAGAGTCTGATGAGAGATGGAGGTGATCAGGAAGAGGAATAGTGACACTGAAATTAGTGAATAAATGGGAGACTACGAAACAGTCACATTTATGAAATGTAGCTTTGCAAATAAGTAACTGATCAGATTGGTCTTTTGTTGACTTAAACGTGTGGGTGGGTGAACTATAACGCATATACCCCATATTACATCATTAATGTTTAGAATGACACTAAAGGGGAAAATAACTGTAAGTAAAACAGTTTTTGTTCTGATTAGTATTTGCATAAAACCTTATGATATAAATTGCGCAGTTGAATATTTTAAATTGAGGTCTTTTCAGTAACTGCTATATGCTTTAAAGATATTAAGCAAGTAACTACAGTTGTAGGAAATATAGGATTTAAAGTGCAGTGAGAAGACAGGCTGGGCAGAAGTATGTTTAAGGTAATATAATGCTGTGATCTTTGGAAGGTGGGGGTGTAAAAGTGTGTTGATTAAGTTATATGTAGAATTGAGATGATTATTTCCTGGTTTTACAGTGGTGGTTGTTTGGACTATTTTTCTTGGATTAAGCTGTAAAGTTTTTTTTTAACCAATAGGCTTGAAAAATAAGATAAAATGATGAAAGCCATGAAAAATGCTAAGCCTTTTGCATCGGCAAAGATAAGCTTGTTTTTTTTCACTAGCAAATGTTCTCAGTGAGACAAGACTCTGCAGCTGAAGGCGGTTAGCTAGAATAATTCTGCATATTATGTTCTGAGTGAAATTTGCAAAGATTTCTTCCTGCATGTGCAAAGTTCGCATTTTTTCCCCTCATTGCCAACTATTTGTACATGGAGATGAGCTGTCTGCAGGTGCATGCTATCAATCTTGAGAGTTCTGCGAATTCTTTGCTAACTGGAAAATAAAATTTAATGGTGCAATGGCAAGCAATCCAGTGAAGGTTTTGAAATTATGGGAAGTGAGTAAGAGATGGTATCCTCCATAGCACCCTTAATACTTTAATGCATTTCATAGAACAATGCATACCTTATTTTTATTTTATAGGTAGCCAGTGTAGTTTCTTAGGGCTAAAAGTTAATGTTTTCTAAATGTATGCAAGCAGTTTGGCAAATCTGGGAGGAGAATAGAAATAGGAAAAGAGTGGGAGCCCAGGCTGTAATATGCTTTAGCATGGGTAACCATAATTTTAGATTGGGTTATGCCTGTGGGTGCAGCTGTTTTGGGGCAGTTGTTCTTATCGGGAGGATTAAACTTAAATTGTTGAAAGCATTAATGATTCTAACTTAGTAGGGGATGGGGTGCTCTAAAATGTATTTAGCTTTGTGTATTTAGCTTTTTGAGGGTTTTCATTTAAACAAAATCTTAAAATCTTGTGTAGGTTCAAATGGAAATGAGACGAAAGAACTCTATAAAAGATTAGCCTGCCTAGCTGTAGTGTGTGCATGTAAGGCAGAAGTTGTAAATGCACATTCAAGAAAACTGTCATGTATAATTGGCAACAATGGCTCTTTTATCATAATGGCTATTCTATCCATAGTATTTTAGACTGAAATGGCCTTACAGGTATAGACTTCATAGGTTCATTGACTAATACTAGGCTAACTGCTTTTGTGGGCCATTTGAAGCCTAGCCAATTACCCCATGTGAGAATCAAACCCTGCACCTTGTGTTTGTAAGGTACACGCCTTAACCATTAGGCCAACTTCCCTTAGACAAAAGGAAATCTTACAAATTTATGTTGAGAAATGCAGGGTGCAAATAGCAATGCTGCAGAAAACACTTTTGGAAAGAAATGAGCATGAACAGGCAAAGAAAGGATTTCAGGATGGATATTCAACATAATATAATGGATAAAATAGAGGGGGATAATACTGATTGCTAGAGGGATGTTGGTAGTGTTAGAGGGGAAGAAAGATAGTGGTAGAGGATGAGTATGTTGGCATGTATTTATGTTCAACAAAAAACTGCTGTTGTGGAGCTTAAGAAGTTTTTTTGGAGAAATCAGTTTTCATTAGGGAATGTTTTATAGCTGGGAACTGAGACTTGATTTGGAACCATGAGTATGTATTAGGAGAACCTAGGAAGGAAGATGTTACAAAGGAGGGTAGATTTCTGGCGAAACATATAGAAGACATTAAATCTGTTGTAAGAACTCAAACAGAATTTACATATTCCTCAGGGTACAGTAACTGGACTAGACAGGATAGATATTTCACAGGAGCATGGACTAGCCAGGATATATATCATTTCACAGGAGCATGTGCATTTAATTGATAGGTTTAACTCATCCAGTAACTATTCCAGATTATGCACCAGTAAAAATGCAGAGTAATGAAGTAGAATATGAGAGAGTGATACTTTCCCACCTACCTGTTAAAAAGAGAGGAATTTAAGGACTGGTTAGTGGAAATTATTCAAGCAATATTTAGGAAGATAGAAATTTCTTTAGAAGGGATAGGTAGTATGTAGGAGAAAATGAAAATAGTTTAAAAATTGTGTAGCTGTAGGGGAGAGAGATATGGTTAAGAAATAATGGGAACTGTTTAAAGCAACTGGCAAAGGTTAAATTATTGCCTAACAAGAAGAGAAGAACTGCAGAGGACTAAAGAGAAAGTAGTATTTGGATAATATGCATGAGTTTACAAAGATTTCTTTTAAGCAGCTATATTTGATGACTCCAGAGCACAAAACCTTAGCACAATGACTTGGGCAACAGAAAGTAGAAAGCCTTGTCGCCAAACGTAGGGAGTCTATGACAAGAAAAATAACTAGAGATCCTGTAGAGATAATGGAAGTATTTTGGACGTTTTATGAAAATTTATGTAAAGCAGAAGAATGCAGAAACCAGGAAAGAGCACAAATAAAATGGAAGACTTAATTATGCCAAGATTAGAGGAACATGAGGCTCAACAATCAATAGTTAAGATAAGTGGAGACGAGTTAAAAATGTTGATGTTTGATCAATTTGCAAGGAAGTCTCCAGGAACAGATGGTATTACTGTGGATGTTAGGAGAGAATACTGTGATAAAGAGCTGGAAAATTTTGCTTAATAGTATAAGTAGAGGAAGTACCAACTTCGTGAAAGAAGGCTGTTGTAGCTCTATTACCCAAAGAGTGTAAAGACCCATCAGATACAGACCCATTTCAAATGTGATTGTAAAATGTGAGTCAATACTAGTGAAAAGAATGGCAAAGGTTTTTCCAAAATATATAGATCTGGGGAGGCAAACATTTGATAAGATCAATAGAATGATGATAATCCAGAGGGAAGAAGAATGTAACAGAATCCTGCTGTTAATGGGTCTTGATCTAGAGAAAGGCATTCAACAGAGAAAATTTGGATGTTGAATATGGAAATGGAAGCATTTGCATTCCCTGATACAATAGTGTTACTTAGGAGGGTATATGAAGGATCTGAGGCAAGAATTAGTGGTAGGGTACCTCTCAGATAAGTTGTGTAAACAGTGGAACCAGACAGAGGTCCTCTTTCCTGTTTGATTTGCTTTATGTTTAGAATCATTAGCAAGGAAAGAGCTATACAGTTAAGACTTATTACATAATACAAGCAGAATGTTATAATTCAAAGTAGAAAGGAATGATGATGAAGCAGGGGGGAATAGTTAAGAAATAGGGAGAGTGGGATTTTTAATGCAGATCCTTGAAGAATAACAAACATTCAGTTAATTCATAAAGTTACATAAAGTATTCTGGCAACTAAGCCAACATGGGAATGGGGGGAAAGGAAAATTTGTCACTAGAAATTGCTGCAAATAGTGATACAGAAAATATGCAAGAGAGCTGAAATTTACTGGTGAAAATTGGCTAAGTGACCAAGATATTGAAAACAAATAACTAGAGAGAGAAAGGTAACGAGTGTGATGAGGCCAAGAAGAAGTTTGGACTGCAGGATAGAGGCCGCCTTCCCCATCAGAGATTGATATCGGAGAATAGCAAAGCGAGGAATAAGGGGAGTCCTAAGTGAAAGACCTGCACTGGTAGAGTTTGTAGTCCAATATAGAACAGAAAGGGGATAAATTAGTAGGGCATATGAATTTTTGTATGATAACTATAAGAATCTGTAAAAGGCGGTTAGAAAAAAATGAGGAAGAGAGACTGGAAAAAGCAATTTGAGGGAACAGTTCGAGAACATATTTATGACTTTCAGCTACATTCAGAAGGTTTCGTATTTTTACTCTGAAGTGTGTGCATAGATATTTTGTATCCCAAAAAGTCTTCAGTGGATTTTTCTCAGTTTAATAGCAAATTTGGAGGTGTGATGGGGGAAGAAAGAGGGATTTGAGGAATATGATTTTTGGGAACTGTAATGAGTTGGTTTACTTAAAAAAAAAAAAAAAAAATTGAGTATTCTCAGAAATATTGGGGGAATCAAATGGTCATGACTAAGGATTCTTTTTGAGCTTGGGACTCTGGAATAATGCCTTATTGAGTTTTATTCTATTGCTTGCAAAAAAAAATACTGGAAAATGGAAATCAAAATCTAAATCAACTGTATTTGAAGTGTTGAATATTATAGAAGAGATCAGAGAATTGGCTGAGAGACCTTTGGAAAAGGGAGGAAGCAAACTGCATAGCAGTAAATGCAATTTGTGGGAGCAATATGTGCAGAGTAATGTTCAGGAGAAGTGAGGTTTAAGGTAAGGCAGGAATTGAGCAATTTATGTAATGTACTGAAAGACACTTATAAAGAAAGCATAGTGTGTAAATGGAAAAAATGTAAATATGATCTGTGTTTTTTTTTTCTGTTCATGTATGTGTGCCTTTGTCTTAAGTAATAATTTCATAAAGGTGTTTAAAAAAATTAATAAGGAGATGGTGGTACTAGCATCTTGGAAGAAAGCTGCTGTCTGTTAAAACAGTGAAGACCCCCTCATACCCAGCTTCACATAGATCCATTTCAGTTTTACACCATAATTGTAAAATGTTTGTGTGCATTAGTTAAGTGAATGGGAAAGGCGTTGCCAACTTTGATAGATATGGATTGTTGCACTTATTTATATTTTGTTGCACTTATTTATTTTTTGTGAGAAGACAAACATTCAACAATATTAATAGGTCAGTCATGATCTAGTGGGAAGCAGAGCAAAGAAAATGTTGCTGATGTGTTTTGACGTGGGGGAAAGCATTCAGTAGTCAGCTGAGATTTTGAGAAGGACAATAGTACCAGTTGCATTCCTTGATAGTATAATAGCGTTCCTTAGGCGGACATATGACGGGTCAGTGGTATGAATTAAGGTAGGAGGGATCCTCTCCATCAAGCCGTTTGACTGGAGGAACCAGGCAAGGGTGTCCTCTTTCCCTTATTTGCCTTATATTTAGAAATATTGGCAAAGAATGTAAAGACACACAAATTCAAGGATGTAAGTGGTATGGTAATAAAGAAAAAAAATAGCTTTATTTGCAGATATTATTTATTTTTGCAACAGTTGGTAATTTATTTTTGCAATATAAAGTGCATGAGGATAAAACAATGCCCACAGCAGTACATTATGTACCAAGACACAAATTGGTTCAGCAGAACCTGTATTTATTGGGGATGCAAGATGGACATATTCAGGTATAGGAATTAAAAAGGATTGTATTATGCCAGCTAAGAATACATGGGAAGAGACTTAAAGATCTTCCAAAAGTTGAGAATTTGGGAGCTAGTGATTTCGGATATGGGTAGTTATGAGCAATGACAAATGTTTAGTCCTAGTTTTATATTCAGGTAAAGTGCATTATTTTTTTTTTCAATCCGAGAAGTTGTGGTCTGTAATTAAGAGGTGTAGGAATTTATTTGGGAGGGAAAGTGGGCAAGAGTTAAGTGGGATGAGATGATCATCTCCCTAGAACAAGGGGGATTTAGGATTATCTGATTCAAAGGGATAGTTTAGAGCGGTGTACTTGTGGCCCCAGTACATAACATTAGCATAAAGTTTTAAATCAAAATGGAAAGGGACAATGATGAAATGGAGATGAAGTTTGAGAAATAAGGGGAGAGAGTAGGATTTTGGATGCAGGTCCTTGAGGAGAATAAGTCATTCAGAATAATTTTTTTTCCATGAAGTAATGGAAAGTATTCCAAGAACTAGGCCAACACAAGAATGGAAAAAAGATTTTACTAGTAGGGAGGACTGCAAGTAGTGGTATAGAAAATAGGCAAGAGGCATGGGATTTACTAGAAAAAATTAGCAAAGGACCCAACCTATTGAGAGAAATAACTAGAGAGGAAGTGTAATGCAAGATGAGAACAAACAGATTAGAGGCTGCCTTCCTTACCAGAAATTTATAACAGAATATGGGCAAAGAAAAAGAGATAGGAGGAGTATTAAGTAAAAGAAAAGCTCTCGTGGAGCCTTCAGTTGAATCTAGAACAGATGCTGCTTTTAAAGTAGGATATGTAAATATTTCATGATGACTGCAAAAATCCGTCAGAGGAGGTTAGAAAAGATTGGGGAAAGAGAATTAGAATTAAAAAGCAGTTTACAAAGGAACATTGAGACAGCCTCTGTGTGGCTCCCAAGTATGTAACAATGTATAGAATGCGTAGGATTTTTGCTTGAAAGTGTTTACTTAAGCATTTATCTGAAGTAGTTAACTTCATTTGATCAGCAACCTGTGGGTATCGGATCCGACCTGGATCCGGGCCGGCAGCTTTCCAAGCTAGAGATCTGAGCTCCAAGCTCCTCCCCCTTACCCATAATACCCTACTACCTCCCTCCAGTCCTCAGATCTAGTTTGCCGTGGCTTCTTGAAGCATGAGTGACGAGGTCCTGGTGGTTTTGTGAGTGGTTTAATAGGGTTTTTTGCTTTGTTCTCAAACTAAATTGTGTGTGTGTATTAATCGACCCTTAGTTTATTTAGCTTAAATTTTTTAGTAGTCAGTTAGTCTTCACCTTTCCCTTCCTCCTTATCTGTGTGTGAGGGTGTGTGTGTGAGTTGTCATGGCCGAAGGCCCTAAGGCCATATTTTCTAAATGCTCTGAGTGTGGCCATAAGCTGTCAACAGCCGATGGCCACACTCAGTGCGTTATTTGCCTGGGGGTGCATCAGGCTGCCAGATCTGTGCTGCCTTCAACCCCCGGGCTTTGAGGGACAGGAGGACTAAGTTAATCCTTGTGGGCCTTTTGCCCACGGATTCTGCTTCTTCCTCCTCTCCTTCAGTGGCACCAGCCGCGGCTGCCACCGTTCAGTCAACTGTTCCTGCTCCCCTGGCTGGGACTCAAACTCCCACTGTGTCCCAGGGAGAGAGAGGGACTCCAGAAAGAAAGATAGGCGAGATGGAGAGAAAGAAAGAGACAGGGAGAGGCATAGGAGCCACAAGCGGCGGGCCGATTCTGCCCCCTCGGACCCGCCTGCTAAGCAGCTCCTTTCTCCCTTGAAGGTCCCCGGGTCTTCCCCCTCTCGGCTCCATTCTCCACATTTCTCTCCGGAGCCAGAGGAGGAGACCAGGTCACCTTTGATGTCGTAGAGGTGGCCTTCCCGGCCAGCCTCAGCGGCTTCTTCTAGATCAACGAGGAGCCTTTCGGATGTGGACATGGACCGGATGATGCGTCGCTTCCTCCAGGCCCAGATGCAGATGGGAGTGCTCTTGTCTCCCCCCCTCCGGGGGGGAGCTCGGCCCCTTTCTTTGCCCCCATTGCTCCTTCTCTGATCCTTTATCGGGTTTCGGAGCCGTCGGATCCGGGTAGCATCGGAGCCAGGGAGTCTGCGCCGATAGTAATCATTACTTTGCTGGCTGTACCCTCGAGTTTGACTGGTCCTTTTTCGGATCCGAGCTCTCGGGGCTGTGAGCAGAGCCTCTGATCCGGAGGGGTGAGTGTCTTTGGCTCTGATGCGGTCAGAGCACACTTCTCTTTTGGGTCCGATCGCTTCGGCGCCGATCCACACGTCTGATCCGAGAGGGCTGCTCTCTGATCCTAGGGAGATTGGTTCACCTTCGACGTCGTGGAGAGGGTCCTCTCGAGGGGTTCGAGGCCCCAGGCTCGTGCTACGGATCCACCCGCCATTCCCTCAGACTGGCCTGTCTTCCATCATCCGGCCCCAAGGACAGCCTGAGTCTACGTCCCAGATGGTTCCCCCTAGAGGAACAGGACCTGGCTGTTGAGCCCTCCCTCGGACAACCCCCCCCCCCCCCGAAGAGGTTCCTCACCAACGAAAGTGTAAAAGGAGGCACTTGGACTCCCCCGAGTCCCTCACGGAAGACACTGACTTGGAGGAAGGGGAAGATTCCCCCAGGTCACCCCCCCCCGAAGACGTCTCCTTTGGAGACATCATGGAGATGCTGCGCATTAGAGGGGGGTGGTCAGCCCAAAAACCTTCCTTGGATGAGTCTGTGGTTCTGGAGGCGTTGGACGCAGGCCTATCTACCCCTTGGGTGTCCCCTCCGGCCGACCCCCTGGTAGATCTTATAACTACCAGGGTGTGGAAGGAGCTGGACACTGTAGAGCCTCTCCCCAGGAGACCAGATAAGATCCTTAGTCACCCAACAGATAGGATGGCGTGGAGCAAAGGTTCCCCAGTAGATGCCATGGTGGTGGCGGCTGCCACCAAGAAGGAACTGGCACAGGATAGTTCCTTAGTACATCCTCCCGACAAGGAGTCTCTGATGATGGGCCGCATTGGAAAGCGGATGTTCGCTTCAGCCACTTTCTCCGTAAGGGCGCTGAACTACTTGGCACATGTGATTCACCTTCAGTGGGATCTAATCAGAGTACACTGGGTCACCCCCGGAGTCCATGTCGGGCCGAGGACAAACGAACCTTCTCTGCATGAATGGCCACTCTAAATTCAGTATCCAACACTTCTATGCGGCTTCTCTCCCATGCCACGGAGGGGGCGGCTAAAGCCAGCGGAGCAGGCATCGCCTTGCGGCGTCATGCCTGGCTCCGTCTTTGTGATTTTGCGGAACCCTTCAAGGCGTCCTTCACGAACGCTCCCTTTGACGGTTCTACCTTGTTTGGCAAGACCGTCCACAATACGCTACTCCAGAGCGAGAAAGATGGGAAGACGTCTGCCGTCAGAATCCGCTTCTCGGCTCCTCAAAGGTCCTTTTCCAGGAACCAGAGAGGACAAAAAAAGATGTGGCTCCAGAAATCGCAACAATCCCGTTGCTCTGGACCCTTTGTCCTTCAGAGGCAGGGAAGGACAAGGCAGAAGCCGGCCCAGAGGCAGAGGGGGGGGCCAAAGAATTTCGTGTCGAGGTAACCCTTTTTCGACCGACCCGCACAGCAACCCTGAGGGATTGCCCGACTGCTCCTCTCTGGAGGCAGTCGAGGGGGGGGGGTGTTTCTCGGAACACCTAGCACATTGGGAGTCCATCACGACAGATCGCTGGGTGCTCCAACCCTCTCCCTCAGTTGGGGCGCCTCCCCGGTGCCCCACCCAATCAGAGGGAGGCGGCAGCTTTAGAGATAAGAGCTGCTAAGAAAGAGCCATCCAGCGCGTTTCCCCCAGGCTAGTCCGTATCAGGCAATTACTCCAGGTTCTTTTTGGTGGCAAAAAAGACGCGGGACTTGAGGCCAATTCTCGACCTGTCTACATTGAACCTGTCCATTGCCAAGAAGAAATTCTGGATGGTCACCATTCAATCTATTCTCCCCCTTCTGCAGAAGAACGACTGGATGTGCTCCATAGACCTCAAGAATGCGTACTATCACATTCCAATGAACAGGCGATCCAGGAGGTTTCTCCACTTTTGGTTAGGGGCCAATCATTATCCGTTCAGGGTCCTCCCTTTTGGCCTCACCACAGTCCCCAGGGTGTTCACCAAGGTCATGGCAGTTGTAGCAGCCCACCTGAGGCTTCAAGGAATACAGGTCTTTCCTTACCTGAATGACTGGCTCCTTGCCGCTCCCACCAGGCATCTACTATGCTCGGCCAGGGATTATTTCATGCATTTAGCCCACCAATTGGGGACCACTATAAATTACAAAAAATCGTCCCTTCAGCCTGCTCAGGTCCTGGACTTCATAGGGGCCAGAATAGACACGCTTCAGTCCAAGGCCTTCTTGACATCGGACAGACTCCGCAACCTATCTCTCCATGTCTTAGCTCTTCTACAGTCTCTGGCCCCACCAGCGGAACTAGTCCTGAGGGCTCTAGGGTCTATGGCGGCAGCTATCAACCTTTCACCCCTAGCCCGCTTGAATATGAGGGCTCTTTGATGGACCTTGCAGGTCCAGTGGTCCATCCTTCAACATCCGTTGTACTCCCCGAATTCCCTCAGCAGGGTTTGCAGGGAATCTCTGCTTTGGTGGCTCCATTCCCGAGAGCTTCGGGAAGGGTGGCCCTTTTTGATGCCTCTACCCCAAGCCACTGTGACTACGGATGCTTCTCGCCTAGGGTGGGGGGGGTGGCATTGCATGGGCAGAACCGTCCAAGGCACGTGGACTCCAACAGAGACCGTTCTGCATATCAGTGTTCTGGAGATGAGGGCAGTGCTTCTAGCGTTGCAAGCTTTCAATGCCCTTCTTCCTCTAGGGACCATTGCAATTCAGACAGACATGTCAGTGGTCTGTTACATCAACAAACAGGGGGGACCAGGTCTTACCCCCTTTGCCGAGAGGCCATGAGAGTTTGGGAGTGGGCAATATCCACCAACCGTTTTCTGCTAGCAATGCACATCCCAGGTCGGTCCAAAATTTTAGCAGACAAGCAGAGTCGAACTATCCTCTCACCTTATGAGTGGTCTCTGAACCCCTTGGTAGCGAAACAGATCTTCCTCAAATGGGGTCAACCTTGCTGCGATCTGTTTGCATCACCTTCGAACGCAAAGTGTAGCGAGTTTTTCGCTCTAATCCCTCCACCAGGGGAGAGCCCCAGAGACGCTCTAGTTCATGCTTGGCCATCCGGTCTTCTTTATGCTTATCCTCCTCTCCCGTTAATGACATAATTCTTGCAGAAAGCTCATCAGTTGGGGAGCAAGGTTATCCTCATAGCCCCATTCTGGCGTCATCAAACCTGGTTCCCATACCTGCGGTCTCATCTCATAGCTCCTCCTTGGATCTTAGATCCCATTCCGGATCTGATTTCTCATCCTTCAGGATTGAAAACTCCGAACCTGGATGACCTCAAGCTTTCCGCTTGGTTGATTCAGTTCTGTTAGTGGCTAGGACTCCCGGCATCTCGTCCGCAGTTAAATCCATCCTGGTGGCAGCACATAAGCCTTCTACCAGGAAAGTCTACAACAGTAAATGGAAACGTTTTTCTATCTGGGCTGGGCAAAGGAATTTGGACCCCTTTACGGCTCCCATTCCAGCAGTACTTGAATTCTTATCCCACATTTTTCATCAGGGGGCCAGTTCTTCAACTGTGAAGGTTCAAATGGCGGCCATTCCCACTTCCACATTGGAGATCTTGGTCCCAGCTTCCTCTAAGATCTGTAAGACCTTTTTGAAAGGCACCTTTCTTTTAAGACCTCCTGTCAAGAATGCAGTTCCTCCATGGGATCTAACCTTAGTCCTCCAGGCTCTTACTGGCCCCCCCTTTGAGCCTGCAGCTTCGGTTGACTTAAAGTATTTGTCTTGGAAAACTGCCTTCTTGATTGCTATTACCTCAGCTAGAAGGGTATCGGAGCTTCAGGACCTTTGTACTAAACCTCCGTATCTTGTCTTGCATAAGGACAGGGTATCCCTCAGGACTAGTCCCTCCTTTTTACCTGAAGTGGCTTCCGAGGCTAACATCAACCAATCCATTAATCTGCCTGTTTTCTTCCCTAACTACCAGAACAAAGGAGAGTACAGACTCCATTCATTAGATGTGCATAGACAGTTGCGCTTTTATTTGCACAGAACAGCTGCCTCTCGTAAGTCGGAGCAGCTCTTTGTTTCCTTTGCTAAGCCATCCTTGAGTAAACAGTAACAAAGGTGGCTCTAGCTAGGTGGATATCTCAATGTATTTTGCTCACGTACAAAATTTCTGGTCGGCCTGAGCCCGTGGGGGTTCGTGCTCATTCTACCCATTCTATGGCTACCTCTGCTACCTTTTGGTCAAGGATACCCCTTGGATGACATTTGTTCTGCGGCTATTTGGGCTTCCTCTCATACCTTTATTTCTCATTATAAATTAGATCTAATATCCAGAGGGAGGGCAGCCTTTGGCTCTGCAGTGCTCCGGAATATTCTTCAATGAGGACCTTCCAAGTTTTTTGGTAGCTGGGGACTCTGTCCCACAGGTTGCTGATCAAATGAAGTTAACTACTTCAGATAAAGAAGTTATGTGCTCACCATAACGTTCCATCTGAGTAGGTAACTTAATTTGTCAGCAACCGACCCCCCCCCCCCCTCCGTCCCCCTAACCTGCAGTTAGTTACCTGAATAATTAAGTGATTCACTCCTGGTAGGTATCAGGTTAGGATGTTCAGGTTTTGCTTGTTTGGGTGCTGTCTGATAATTGGGCAAACTCTATATGAGGACTGGAGGGAGGTAGCAGGGTATTATGGGTAAGGGGGAGGAGCTTGGAGCTCTGATCTCTAGCTTGGAAAGCTGCCGGCTCGGATCTGGGTCGGATCTGATACCCACAGGTTGCTGACAAATAAAGTTACCTACTCAGATGGAACATTATGGTGAGTACATAACTTCTTTTTATACACCAAGCAGACTTCAGAGAATTTTTCCTCAAGGTGACAGTAAGTGCTAGTGACATGATGGGAAGGTGGGAGAGATGTAATTAGGGAAAGTGCTTTTGTGGGGAGGTGGGGGTGTAACAAGTTGTCAGATTTTAAAAAATTCCCTAGGGTACTTTGTCAGGATATATTGGGGTAGCAAATATTTGTAACTAAGAAGGGTAGCAAATATTTGTAACTAAGAAAATAAGATTATTTTCATCTGGAATGTAGTATCTGGATTGCCCAGACATAAGGCTTTACTAAGTTTAGTGCTATTGGCTGCCAAAAGAGGGATTACTAAAAAATGGAAATCAAAATCTAACCCAACTGTAACTGAAGTACTGAATTATAAAGGAGATGAAAGAACTGGAGGAGAGATTTTTAGAAAAGGAAAGAAGCAGATTACATAGTAATAACTGGAATTTGTGGGATCAGTATATGCTGAATAGTAATCTGAAGTGAGAGTGAGGTTTAAAGGAAGACTGGGATTGAGTAATTTGTGCAACATTGACATTTGTTATAGTTAAAAAGAAAATATGCATAACCCTGACAGTCTTGAAAATGTTACTGTTTTTTTTTTCTGTTTGTGTACCTATGTCATTATTTAAAATGTGAACATTTAGTAAAACTGTTTTTATATATATATATATATATATATATATATATATATATATATATATATATGTATATATATGTGTGTGTGTGTGTGTGTGTGTATGTATTTAAAGGAAAAATACAGTCTTGCCATGTACATTCAGTCTCTCAACAATGTCTACTGCAAGAGAATTGCAAGATTCATAGCCTCTTATCCACATAGTTCCATATGCCAGACTTCACATAAGAAAAATACAGTGGTTCCTTGAATCTATATGGACCTCTCTATCCATTCCAATTTCTGTCTTCACCTTTTGAACAAAGAACTGGCAGGGCAGCCAAGACCTATGCAACCTGGGCATTCCTGTCTTACCTCGCAACCCCCTTAGTCAGTAGTCTCAAATGTCTCTGACTTCACTCTGAGTGCTGTTTCCCTGGTTGTGGAGATTCAAGTCTCCAGAGAGACAAACCCGTAAATGTGAAATAAATGATGGCCTTGATAAATGCCCTGAAAGCCCTGAATCAGCTAGGCCTCCAGGACTTCTTAGTGGTGACATTCAACCCCACTGAGTCCAGGGAGGGACAACATAAAAACCCTTTACAGACTAGGCATGATTGCCTGGGAGATAGCATTATAACACATCTTAACCCTACAGGCAACTTGCATCTTGTCAGAGTAGAACACAGTATCAGAGTCTGAGTTAATCAAGTACAGGCCTTCATGAGTGGTTGCTACACCCAGAGGTTTTCCTGCAGATAACCTACCAGGGAAGAATTCCCCAAGTATATCTGTTTTGGCATCTTTCCAGGCTTGATAGTTGTTGCTGAAGCACCTACCAAGGGGAGAAAACGCTGAGAGAAGAAAGGAGCCACTTTTGAGATTTTAAGTATTTTCTTCTGATTACTGCTTTGCCGCCTACTTTTTTGGCGTTTTCCGGCTTGCTAAAGTTGATATCTGTATTAGAAACAGTATTTAAGACACATCTAGAGCCTGTTTACTGCATTTCCTGTATTGCACTTAAAATTGCATTTTACCTGACTCTGGCCTAGCACAAGTGTGGGGTCATTTATTGCACTGTTCTGACTATTTTGCTACTTGTGCGTCTCTGCTACCTTTAAACTAAAAAAACTGTTCTGACTATTTTGCTACTTGTGCGTCTCTGCTACCTTTAAACTAAAAAAAAAAAAAAAAAAAAAAATCTTGCTTTTTTTCCGACTTTCTGAAATTTAAGAAAGTTCAGTTACAGATTTGCTGTTCTGAACTGTTTGTAAGTTTCTTGGAGGCCAGTACTTGCTTGGGCTAATGGGAAGTCTCTGTGTTCACCAGTGGCAGTGGTTAACACTGAGCAGCCTGGCTGTCCCTGTAGGCGTGGTTACTGCCTAGAAGCTGTAGTTTTATTGGCCATTTTGGGTCAATTCTAAACTCCTTGATCTCTCTCTTAAAACCCTGCAACTCTCTTTTGCGCGGTCTTGCCCACAGAGCAGCGTCGGGCAGTGCCGCTTAAACAGGTTTAAACTATTCCTGGCTCCACAGTCTGCTCTTCACTTTTTCCCTTGGAACTGCTCTAAATATCAAAATAAGCACTCTATTTTAATTCTAAAGCCCTGCATTTTAAACTTAAGCACTACATCCTCTTATACTCCTTTTAAGCACTTGCTCCCTATCTGTTCTTTCTGATCAGTCAGTAAGTAGTTCCCTATATTATTCAGGCATGTCCAAAGGTCAGTTTTGGGTTTACTGTGCAGTCCAGCTGGTGAATCTGGGAATCTTGAGGCAATGTTACAACTGCCTTATGTATACAGACCACCCTCTCCTCTTCCCAACAAGCTCAAATATATGTGAGAGATGCAACTATATAGCCAAACTGGAGGCTAAGCTCTCTCAACCCAGTACTGGCACAGCTTGTCAGGAGGAGAAGGTAACCACACATACCACAAATCCAGTCTCACATAGACCTATCGCATCAGCAAACCAAACACATAAACGCACAAAAACATACTTAGAGGCTCTAAATAAAAATCTGCCTAAGCAGCAGAAACCTCAAAAGCAGACATCCAAGCAACCCCTACCACAAAACAATACACACATAGCACATAGCTCACAAAGTCAGTGTGCCACACAGTCACAGCCCTTAAGGCTAAACAACACACGTAATACACTTGTAATAGGTGACTCTATTGTCAGACACACTGACGTCCCACTCACCAGACTGAACAAGGAGAAGGTCACTGCAAGCTGCCTGTCTGGTGCCAGGATCCGCCACATAACACAAGCACTCAGGTCACTCCAAAGCAAGTACAAATATGACTCCGTCATTGTCCATGCTGGTGTGAATGACCTGAGATGTACCTCCCTGGACTACATGAAAAAAGACATAGAGGAGCTCTTTGATCATGTAGCCCAGGCCGGTATGACCCTGACCTTGAGTAGCATCTTACCTTCACCAAGAATTATGCCACAGTATAAAGACAAAATGATCAATTTTAATAATTGGCTAAAGTATTGGTGTCATTCAAGGGGGATTCAGTGTCTGTCAGCCTGGGATGACATACTCTACAAGCCACGTTGCTTCGCTAGGGACGGCTTGCACCCGTCACCCCTGGGTTTTTGAATACTGGCAAAGGCTCTTGCCTCCCCCATAGTGCCTTTTTTAGGCAAGGCTCAAAAGGCAAACCCACCTCCATAGACAACACAAAGAAAAAAAAACTAAGGGGAATGCTGTTCAACGCCAGAAGTCTAAACCTCAAGATGCACGCACTCGAGACTCTCCTCAGTATGGAGAATACCAATGTCTGTGCAGTAACAGAAGCCTGGTTCAAGGCTCCAGAGAGCACCCCAGCACTAACAGGTTATACTTCATACCATGCTTTTCGGCCCCAAAACAGACCAAACCACAAAAGGAGGGGGTGTATCCATATTTATCAAAGATACCCACACCTCCAGGTTAGTGGCACTGCACAAAGCATCGGAGACCATCCATGTGCAACTAACAGTGGGCAAAACTGCCTTTCAGTTTGTAGCCTGCTACAGACCACCCTCCCAAACACAGGAACCTCACTTGGCTTTCCTGAGAACACTAGAGAATATGAAAGTTTCTCCACACACCATTATATTGGGTGACTTCAACTACCCAAACATTGACTGGGAAAACTACTCAAGCCCAAACACCCTTGCCCAATGGGTCCTAGAATTTATAAACTCAAATGCTATGGAACAACTGGTCACCACTCCCACAAGAGGGGTACACATATTGGATCTGGTCATCACCAACATGGGGTCTCTATGTTCCACACCAGAGGTATACCCCTCATCGGTAAGATCAGACCATAAACTTATCTCACTGGACATCCATATTCTGTCCCCACCCCTAGCCAAGGAAACCACGGTGAAGAACTTCTCAAAAGCAAACTTCACACTTCTCAAAACTGAGGTGGAATCCTTCACAGCCCCCGGGCCAGTGGAAAATACGGCCCAAAATGCAGAATCCTTTACAAAAACATTCTGTGGACACCTACAGGAATGCATGGAGTATGCTATCCCAAATAAAACCAAGACTCGCTCCTCCAAAGGCAGGGAGACCTGTCTGGTGGACCCCAGCCATAAATAAGCTGTACAACAGAAGGAGAAAGCTGCTTACATGATAGAGCAAAATCCCAGAAAGTGAAGGCGTCTCTGATCAGTACTAGCAAGAAACTACGATCCCTCATAAAATCATCTAAGGCCAGCTTTGAAAGAAAAATTGCACAAGACACTAAAGATAATCACAAGGCCTTCTTTAGTTATGTCAGAAACCTGGGAGGCAACTTCCAGATATGCTCTGAGTTAATGCAAAATGACAAAAAATACACTGAACCCACAGACATTGCCAACATCCTGGCAGAAAGGTTCAGTGCAAATCCCCCCCCCCCTTCCCCCCAAAAGAGCAAATGTCTATCCCAACAGAGTGTAGCCATCCTGAGATCACAGATGCACAGGTGAGAGCTGCCCTCTCCAAAGCAAAAAACACAGCATCAATGGGACCAGATGGTGTCCCTGGCTGTGTCTTACACGAGCTCCAAGAAGAACTAAACCCTCATATAAAGTCTCTGTTCAATCTCAGCCTTACTACAGGATATGTACCCAAGGAATGGCATACAGCAACAGTGGTCCCATTCCACAAAGGTGGTGCCACAACAGACCCCGGAAACTATCGCCCTATAAGCCTGGCTAGCCCGGTCTGCAAAGCTATGGAGTGCATCATCATGGAAATCATAAACAAAGACATTGGGAACCTCCAGACACTGGATCCTACCCAATTCGACTTTGTCAAGGGCAGATCTTGCCTCTTGAACCTGGTCGACTTCTTTGAAACAGTTACCAAAGCCATAGATGAAGGGAAGGTGGTCCACACAGCCTACCTGGACCTCGCAAAAGCCTTTGACACAATACCCCACTCTGGCATCATAAATAAGCTCACTAGCTTAAATAGCTTAAATATCAAACCCTGTGTCACAAGATGGGTTGCAAACTGGCTCAGGGATAGAACCCACATGGTCAGAATAGCAGGTGCCATGTCAGACTCTAAACCAGTTACAAGTGGCGTCCCACAAGGCTCAGTCCTGGGACCTCTCTTGTTCGGTATATATTTCTCCGAGGTACAGGCTAACATGGGTGGACTATGGCTGACCAAGTTCGCAGGTGACTGCAAACTGGGTGCCGTAATCGACTCTCCGGCTGACAAGCATCCTCCAAAAGGGTCTCACAGAGACGGATAACTGGTGCCAGAGCCATGGCCTAAAGCTAAATGCCAAAAAGTGCATAGTCATCCCCTTTGGGAAAAACAAAGTGCCCACAAATTACCACATAGGTGGTAATCAATTAAGTACGAAAGTAGTAATTAGGGACTTGGGGACCCAAGTAGATAGCAATCTCTCCTTTGACAATCACGTTGCCAAAGTGGTTAGAAAGACCTTCTATATAGCCCACCTTATCATGAAAGGATTTACATCTAGATCAAGAGAGGTCATTGTGCCCCTCTACTCATCACTTATTAGGCCCATAATTGAATACAATGCCCCATTTGGGATGTACCTTACCCGACACCTGCAGCAACTGGAAAGACCCCAAAAGTACCTCACCAAGAGGATCAAGGGGCTCAAACAGATGCCCTATGCAGTTCAGCTAAAGAAACTCCAGCTCTACTCAGTTGCGTACCGCCTACTCAGAGGCGATCTGTGTCTGACGTATAAAGCCATGTCCAACCCAGAATTAATGGACATGCTTTTCCTCAGGAAATCCAAATCCCTTAGAGCTACACGCTCCAGGGACTTGAACCTCAGCACAGAAATAAATAGGACATGCTGGAGGGGGACAGATTCATATCCCAGAGGCTCCCCTCACTCTGGAACAAAATCCCAATCCATGTCTGGCAGAGCCCCTCACTGACCCTTTTCAAGAGAAATCTTGAGTGGATGGGAGATCGTAAGTTTACCCCTGTGATCTCTTTTGTGTCCCTGCTTGACAGAGGTACAGTAAACTAACCTTAAAAGGGCTACCTTCTGTGACCTACTGTACAGAGGCACAGTCAACTAATCTAAAAGGGTGGCGAAAGCCAAACACACTCTGGCTAGGCTTATAAATGCGCTAGGGCAGATAGCCTAGTATAACCTATGAACCTAATCCTAAGTGGACATAATAAATCAGTTGTGTTCAGGACAACTTGCAGAGAAGGCTCGGAAAACAGAAGAATTCTAAATCCCATGGATGGAACCATTTGTCTCCTGTCCTCTTTCCTCTCATTTCCAAGGTCCTTCAAAAGATTAGGAAGGATGTGCCAGAGATATTACTGGTGACTTCATTTTGGTCCAGAAAACACTTGTTCACTCTTAACTTGTAGCTGGCCAGGGACAGTTACCAAAACCAACTCACAGATGGACTTGTGTATGCAGAGCAGTGGATCTTAGTTCAGTTCAGATTTTGAATGTTGGGATGAAACAAAGTGTAAGCTGGCTAGGCTTTTCATCTTTCAAAGAGATCTTGCACATAAGGTCACCAAAAAGGAACGTGGCTTCTGCTTGGTACTTGAATTTTGGAAAAGCAAACTCAGTTTCCCTTTGTCCCTGCAATCACCTCTTTTCTAAATGTTTTTTTTTAACTTGCAAAACTGCTTTGCTGGTATCTCTGACTTATGCCAGAAGATCATCTGGGTTAAAGGCCCTCATGTCTATTCAGCCTTTTCTGATCTTTCACAAGGGCAGGGTTAGCCTCATAACCAGACCCTCTTTTATATCTTAATTTGTCTCTGAATTTACCCTTAATCAAAATCAAACAGTCCAGTTTCCAGCTTTCTTCCTTGACCCACAGTATGGTGGAGAAGGGATACTTTATTGCCTGGATGTCCACAGAAAGCTGAAATATTATCCATTTAAAACTAAAGACTTTTAGGGAATCATTTCAATGTTGTGTCCTGTGATGAGAAAAAAAGGCCATCAGTATGTATGCAAACTATTTGTAGATGTCTTTCCCATGCCATTCAGTTCTGCTATTCTAACTATAGATTCATAGGTGAATATTAGGCTATTGGTCAGCAGACTATTACAAACCTAACCAGAAGTCAGAATCAAACCCTGTACCATATCTGTCAACCTCTTAGTGCAAAAAATCTGGACATAGCCTCACAGAATGGGAGGACAAAGGCCCAAAAATAGGGACATATTTTAAATATTGCTCTAATAAACATGGAAAGCTGATAGAATAACAGAATTTGACTTGGTATGTGTTTTTCTGAAGAATATGAAGTCTGAAACACAAATGTATATAATTATTTAGTGACATCAGTCCTCAGATCATTCCAGTGATTTTCCAGAAAATCACAAATTTTATGAGGAGCAAACCAGAAATATGAGGCAAAAATGTATCTAGACATTCTGCGAAAATCTACAGTTGAGAGGTGTGCCATGTACCTTGTATCTGTGAAGTAATGACCTTAACCATTTTGGCGACCCCTCCCCTGAAAGTATCTTCTGAATGCTGCCTGAATGAGGTTAGCAGGACCTGGACTCATGCTCTTCTGACTACACACACAAGTTGACTGCTGTGAAATTCGATCCCCCTACCTAACTAGTTACACAAGCTAGAGAACATGGTACTTAATGCTCACGCCACCACAGAAGTCTGGAAAATCTTTCTCAGAATGTCAGTGATGATTCTACTAGAGCAGTGGCTACTTTAGAGGCCTTCTGGAGGGAAGTGAATTTTAGATCTATTTTCATTTCACACATTTACCAAATATTATGAGTTGGACTCTGTTTCCAGAACCAGTGAAGGCTTCGATACAGCTGTTCAGGGGATTCTGGACTGTATTCTTTCATTATCCGACCTTTCTTCTTGAACTTTGGCATTTGTCCTCTCTTGTAATGACTGCTTCAACAATGATCTAATGAAGAGCATGTAGTACAGTTGTTTAAGTTGCTTTATCATACCAGTAGATGTTTGAATGTCATTGTTGCAATACTAGCACCCTCCCCACATCTCCTAAATAATTCCTTCCTTGGCCCTGTGATGGGGTATCTTTTTACCTTTATGTTTCTGACGGTACTTTGTGAAGTAGTAGGCTTCAGCCTTTGTTTGCAAGAGCAAGACAGCTGAGTTTTAGTGTATATGTATGTCCTCCTTAAACTTGTATATCCTCTTATTCTAAGGGTAGACACAGAGTGCACAAGTAAGGAGCCTGAAGCTTTGTGGACTTGCCTGACCTATGCAGCAGTGATTTGTTTGAACATCTGCTGTTATGTTTAACTACACAGCTATAGCCCATTCACTCCAAAGAGTCCTCAAAAAAAATGTATACGGTGAGTACTCTTGATATTGTTTACCGACATGTTTGACATGAGTAACTGCATTCTGTTACATAAGAATGTTATCTATTGAGTGGTCTCAGAAAACAATATCTGAGCAGTTCTTCTCTATTGGTTTATATGTCATTGTGCATTCTGCATCTAATCTTCACTCCACTGAAATCTAGATAGAAATGTGGCTTGAGTTGCTCCAAGAAAGGAACCATCAGTAGGGGGAAATGCATATTTAAGGTATCTGGCATATTACTTGGCAAAATAGTGGTTGAGTGTTTTAAATAACCTAGTACTTTCTCTTTGGTACATTTTACACTTCATCATTTACTAGACATGAGATTTTGTGATAAGGGATGGGCGGGACAGGCAGAGTGCCTAGTAATGTGTAGGCTAGCAGTGGAGTAGCTAATTAAGGTATTTTGGAAGGACAAAACCAAGATAATATGGGAATGATGGACATCGTTAAAGACTTATATTAAGTGAGATAGTTGGATAAATTGGTTGTACGACATATTTCTTAAAAGCTGTCTTCCTGAATTGCAGGAGCAAGGACGACTGTTCAACAGATTCTCCAGAAAAGACACAAGGGAACCCTAAGGTAAAAAAGAGAAAAATAGCAGAAACCTCAAATGTTATCACAGAAACACTGCCTTCTATGGAGGGTGAATCAGTTGAAATTGAAGTAGAAATTGCTGATGGAACAGTTGAGGTAGAGGAAGATGGCCTTGAAACATTAGAAGAAGTTACATCTACAGAGCAGTTGGTGACAGAGTTTCAAGGGACAGATACATCTGATGACTCTGCCCTTGCACTACTGGCAGACATAACCAGTAAGTACCAGCAAGATGATCGGAAACCTCAGATGGTAGAGGAGGAGGAAGAAAGTACAACTGATTCTACAGTTAATTCAGAGTCCACAAACAAACAGGTAGAAGGCATTGAAATTGTGGAGGTACAACTGTCACATATTGACAACCTTTTCCGTTGTGAAAAATGTAACCGTTCATTTAAACTGTTTTACCATTTTAAGGAACACTTAAAGTTACACTCCAGTGAAAGTTTCAAATGCCAGATCTGTAATAAGCGGTACACCCGAGAGAGTGCATGGCGACAGCACCTGAGTGTTTACCATCTTGAAGAGGGTGGCTCAGCTAAAAAACCACGACCTGGGAAGAAAATACATGTATGCCAGTATTGCGATAAACAGTTTGACCATTTTGGCCATTTTAAAGAACATCTTCGGAAACACACAGGTATGAGATATGTTTTTAAGCCTTTTGTGTTGCATTATGCATACAATGTAAGGTATTCAGTGTGTACCCCACAGAAATCACTAAAATAGCCAACAAGGACTCCTAGAAATCTGTAAATACTCAATGGGGCACTTTGTTCTTACACACACAATTTGCTTTTAATCATGTTTTAACTTGATCACAATTTTAACAAAATAAATGCTACATTTTTAGGCACTTCTTTTTCAGGTGTACCAGATGGGGTTGCTTCAGGAGTAAGAATTTTTAACACTTCTCCAAGGAGCACCTCTGAATCATGTGGTATACACAGATAGGAAAATGGGGCAAATCTGATGCCTTTTTTCATACAGTTCAACCTTAGGGTTATCGGATCCGACTTCAGCACCTTTTTGAAGCTGTGGATCAAGGGCTTTGACTCCTCCCCTACCCATGAGTCCCTTTATCTCACCAAATTACTCCATATTCTCATTTGCAGTCTGATGAGAAGGACTTGATCTGAAGTAGTTTACTTCATTTGATTTTCAATCTGTGGGTCTTCGGATCCGCATTGGATCTGACATGGTCACATTTTCCAGCTATGGCTCTGAGCTCCATGCTCCTTCCCGTACCCATAATGCCCCCTGTCTCCCTTCTCCTCCAAGATCTCATTTGCCACTTGAGAGTGAACAAGCATGGTCCGAGCTCCAGTGTTTTTCTTGCGTATTTCTGAGGTTGTATCTCTCAACTTTTCTCTTAACTTTCGCTTCTCTCTAACATTTCTGTACCTCCCCAGGGTTTTTCGTTTAGTTAAAAAAAAAAAAAAAAAACAGGTTTTTCTTTCCTTTCTCCTTACTCTTTCCCATTTGAGTGTGTGTGTTTCTGGGTCGGCTGAAAGGATGGGTGGATGCCCCGAAGCCTGGCTTCAGAAAGTGCACAAGGTGTGGCCATAAGCTTTCCCTGGCAGATGGCCACACTCTGTGGTCTGCTTGGGGGCTGAACACCTCCAGTCCCCCTGTCTTGTTTGCGCTGGTTTTAACCCCAGGGCACTAAAGCACTAAAGGACAGGCGGGACCAATTTATCCTTAAGGGCCTGTTGCCCTCTTCTTTTGGGGCTGCGGTCCCCTCTTCCCCTGCAGGGAAAGCAGCGGCTGCTGCTCTGTCTTCTTTCCCACCCTCTGGGATTTGCACTCCTGCCAAGAGGTCCTGGGGAGGGGGGATCAGGTTAAGAAGGACCAGCCTCGCAAGCGATCCCCCAACTGCTGCTTTATCCAGGCCTGTGACTCCTAGGCTCAGGTCCCCCTAGGTTTTCACCTGAGCCCGAGGAACAACAAAGCCAGTCTCCTGCCAGGTCCCTCCCTCCCCCAACGGCACACCTGTCCAGTTTTGGTGGCATCCTCCCGCTCCACTTGGAGCCTGTCGGAAGTGAAGATGATCAGAGGTTTATCCACACTCAGATATAGATGGGGGTCTTGCCAGGGCCTTCTCCCTCCAGAGCGGGTCCTTTTCAACCATTGATGTTAAGTTGTCTATCTCGCCTTCATTCTTGCTGTTTGGGATCGGAGCCGATCCTCGGCTCCGACTCTGCCATCTTCAATAGCTGGAGAGCTGTTTACTGGCTTGAGGCTACCCCTTATCCCATGATGCCTAGCGATATCTACCCAGATCTTGTTTGCCGCTTCAGCTGCGAGGTGTGTCGTTTTCTGGCTCAGGCTTGTATTTTCAAATTTTTTTGTGTAGAAATATATATTCTTATACTCCATAAAATTATTAGATAATTACCTTTTCTTAGTTTTATTTACTAGTGTTTGTTGTTTAGTACCTTGTTCTCTTTAGTCCCTTTTAGTAGAACTTGTTTAAGTTAGAGAGTTCTCCCCTCCCCCACTCCCTTCCCAAGAAAGCCGTTTAACTTAGAGGCTCTTCTTTCCTCAGTTTTTTGCTATCGTTTAAAAAAAAAAAAGTTTGTTTTATATATTTTTACATAGTCTGTTGTTGACAAGAGTAGAAATTTTTCTATCTGTTTCTCTTCTGGTGCTTGGTTTTTTGTGGTTGATATGTCTAAAGAAGCTAAAGTATCTGGATTTAAAAAGTGTGACTCGTGCTGTCAGAAAATGTCTCTAACAGACGTGCACACTAGTTGCGTTTATTGTTTGGGTGCTGTTCTCCTGCAAGACTGTTGTTCGATCTGCCATGCCTTTAGTCCAAGAGTCCTGCGGGAACTGAAGAACAAATTGATCCTTAGGGGTCTGTTAAAACCTCAGGATTCACTGGCAAAGAGTTCACAGCCAGTGAAATCCCCAAAATCCTCTAAACCATCGGCTCCACCTTCGGAGCCGACCCCGGTACAGGATTTACCGAGTATGTCTGTTCTGGCTGGCACCGACAAGACAACCCCTCCGTCTGCTCCATCTGATGTTTCGGAGCGATCTCAGAGCCATAAAAGGCTGAGGTCCCCTTCGTTAGTCAGTTCATTCGGCTCCTGGCTCTCCGTTATTGCAAAGTGAACGTAGCCACCGTTCTTCACACTCCTCTCAATCCTCTAGGCTGTCGGATCATGATGTGGAGAGAGTAGTAAGTAGGTTGCTAAAATCACAGGCACTAGCTAAAATGTTGTCTAGCCCTCCTCAACAGGTATCGACTCCATCCACTTCCCTTTCTGTTCCTCCGTCTCCATTGAGCTCAGAGCCGGAGTTCGTTGGGGTTCGAGTAGTGGAACAGTCGGCTCTAATAACTATATCTCCTTCAGTTCCAACGTCTGCTCCGATTACTTCGATGGTACCTTCCATTGAGGGATCTGAAAGCCGGGGCTCCCTCGACTGCTCTGAGGGGGCGAGTGGCATCGGACCCTTGTTCGACCCCGTTCTCCCTCTCGGAGCATCGGCGCAGGTAAAGCTCTGCTCCAACATCGGCCTCTGAACCATCCCCCTCAGTGCAGAGAAAGATTCCTATTTCTTTGGAACCAGAGCTTTCTCTGCCTCGAGGCAGGGACGCCTTTGAGGTCATGCGGAGTGTGCTGTCCCCAGAGTCAGCTCCACTACCAGCCCCACCGGCTCCGTCTCCCGTAGTGTCTGTGCCAAACTCTGCTCCTCCTCCAGACCCCAAGTGTAGGGAACCAATGCTCCAGGACACCCCAGTGGGTGTTTCTGTTCTTCTGAGGCCTCCCCTGATCACTCAGTGGAGCCTCCTCGGAAGAAGTGCAAGAGGAAGCACATTGACTCCCCTGATTCTGTCAGTTCTGATGCCGACTTAGATGAATCGGAAGGGTCCCCGAGATCCCCCTCTGAAGATGTTTCCTTCTCGGACATCCTGGGAATGTTTAGGCAGAGGGGGAACTGGAATCCACTAGCCCTGACAGAAGATGAATCTGTATTCCTGTATGCTTTCGGTTCTCGACCTTCCCCCTCCTGGGTTTCTCTGCCTTTCAACCCACTTATGTCTGTAGTGGCTCGAAAGGCTTGGTCAGCTCCGGACACAGTGGAACCAACTCTGAGGAGACCTGGTAAATTTATTACTGCTCCCCAGGATAAGCAATTCCTTTCTAAAGGTGTGCCTGTTGATGCCATGGTGGTTGCAGCAGCCACCAGAAAAGAGTTAGCGGAGACCTCTTCATCTGTTCATCCTCCTAACAAGGAGTCTAGGACGATGGACAGGTACGGAAAGCGAATGTTTGCTTCAGTGACCTTCTCCATGAGGTCACTGAACTATCTGTCATTTTACTGTACTTCAAAGGGATCTCCTTAAAGAGCTTTGAGATGCCCTTCAAGATCCTACAGCTGAGGGAGCACAAGCCAAAGTAGCTTCCCAGCTGGCGATGCTGAATTCTGTAGTGAACTCCTCCATGAGGCTCATTTCCTATGCAGCTGATGGAGCGAGTAGAGCCTCGGGCACGGGTGTAGCCTTTAGAAGGCATGCGTGGATGCGGCTGTGTCACTTTGTGGAACCCTTTCGAGCGTCCTTCACCAGTACCCCCTTTGATGGCTCCTTTCTCTTTGGGCCACAAGTGAAAGACACGTTGACTAGGTGTGAGCAAGAAGGCAAGACTCTCTCTGCCATGGGAGTCCATTTTTCCACTCCCTCTAGACCTTACCCCAAGGGTCAGAAGAGTGGGAAGATGTGGTTCCGTAAATCTCCGGGAGCCTTACCTGACACACACATAGTGATTTTTCTTCCAGAGACAGAGGGGGAAACAATAATAATAGACGCCGCCCTCGTGGCAGAGGGGGTCCACAGAACCAGGGCAACTGAGAATCTTAATCTGATAAGCCCTTCCAGCATCCCTGAATGGTTGCTCGGCTGCTCACCTCTGGAGGCAGTCAGGGGAAGACTTTCACTGAACCCAAAAGCCGGGCAAAATTTGACAAAAGATAGATGGGTACGGTCCATTATATCCGGAGGTTACAAAATTCCCTTCCAGCAGCCCTCCTTACAGTCAAAGAAGACCCTTCCAGATGTCCCACCCAATCTGAAGGAGCAAGCAGTAATAGAAGTTTTAAAACTGCTAGAAAAAAAGAGCCGTCCAGGAAGTCCCTGCAGACCAGCACGGTTCCAGAACTTACTTAATGTTCTTTTTGGTACCAAAAAAGACAGGGGACTGGAGACTGATTCTGGATCACAGCAGACTAAACAAATCTGTACAAAGAACAAAGTTTTGGATGGTCACGCTACAGTCCATTCTACCCTTCCTGGGTCATTTGATAGCTCTTCAGGACGCTTACTGCCATATCAAGATGGACAGATGCTCCAGGAGATTTCTTCGCTTTCGGGTGGGGGCCAGTCATTACCAGTTCAGAGCTCTGCCCTTTGGTCTCACCACAGCCTCCAGGGTGTTCACCAAATGTATGGCAGTGGTTACGGCTCACTTGAGATGTCAAGGATTCCAGGTGTTTCCATATCTAGACGACTGGCTCCTCACTGCTACCACCAGGCATCAACTCCTACAAGCGCGGGATTATGCAATCACATCCTGCACTCAGCTAGGTATTACAATAAATTCTGAAAAATCTGCCTTGGTGCCCTGTCAATCTATCACTTACATAGGAGCAGACTTGAACACAAGGGATATGTTTGCAAGGTTGCCACTAGAAAGATTGTTCACAATTCAGCAAGTGCAAATTCTAATGCAGAGCAAAAGGATCCAAGTTAGGTATGTCCTTCAAAACTCTGGACTCCATGGCAGCTGACATTCTTCTACTCCCACTAACGCGCTTCCACATGAGAATTCTTCAGTGGCTTCTTTTCACGCAGTGGTCTTTCCAAGAGCTACCCATGTCTCACATGATCCTGATCACCGAGGCATGCAAAAGACACCTTTCTTGGTGGATGGTCTCCCCATTAGTTACTCAGGGCAGCCCTTTCATACAACCCCCTCCGGTAGCCACAGTGACGACAGGCGCCTCCCTGATAGGATGTGAGGGGGGCATTATCTGGGCAGGACAGTCCAAGGCACTTGGCAACCTCACGAGTACCATCTCCACATAAATGTCCTAGAAATGAGAGCTGTGCTCCTAGCGTTGCAAGCTCTTCAAGACTCTTCCTTTTGGGGCCATTGCAATTCAAACAGATAACATGTCAGTGGTGTGTGGGTACACCAACAAGCAGGGCGGAACCAGATCCTACCCCCTGTGTCGAGAAGCACTCGGACTTTGGCAGTGGGCGATTTCCTCCCAACGTTTTCTGATTGCGACACACATCCCTGGGAGAGCCGACGTCATAGCAGACAGGCGCAGCAGAGCTATCCTCATGCCTCATGAGTGGTCTCTGAATCAGGAAGTTGCAGATCTTATTTTCCGCAAATGGGGACAGCCTTGCTGCAATCATTTTGCCACCCCCTTCAACAGCAAATGCAGCAACTACTTCTCCTGTCTTCCGCTTCCAGGTCACATACCCAGAGACTCTCTAGTCCACGATTGGCCTCAGGGACTTTATGCTTTTCCTCCGTTTCCCCTGATACCAAAACTCGTTCAGAAAGCAAAATCATTGGGTTGCAAAATGACCCTCATTGCCCCCTACTTGCCTCGACAGATATGGTTCCCGTTCCTACACCATTACCTTCTCGATCAGCCCTGGACTCTGGACCCCATTCCAGATCGCCTGATTCATCAATCAGGTGGGTTGCATCAATCCCTCCAAACTCTCCAGCTCACAGCTTGGTTGCTCCACTTCCACCCTTATCCAGGCTTCCCAGCATTTCCCCAGCAGTCCGTGAGATTATCGTCTCCTCTCATAAGTCTACAACAAGAAAAACTTATGCTAGCAAATGGAAACATTTTTCTTGTTGGGCAGAGTCTAGGAATGTGGATCCCTTCTCAGCCCCAATCCACGAAATTCTGGAATTCCTGGCATAACTGTTTCACTCTTGGGCCGCTTCCGCTACAATCAGGGTACAATTAGTGGCCATTTCTAATTTTCATATTGGTTTGTCAGATGCTAACATTATGTCTCATAAGCTCTGTAAAGCTTTTTTTAGAGGAACATCTCTTCTTAGACCTCCAGTGAGAGATCCCCCTCCCCCTTGGGACCTTAATTTAGTCCTAACTTCCTTAATTCTGCCTCCTTTTGAACCAGCAGCATCCTGCTCCATCAAGTTTCTATCTTGGAAGACGCTCTTTCTAGTAGCTATCACTTCAGCTAGGCGGGTTTCAGAACTTCAAGCACTGTGTTCGTCCTCCCTACCTGGTGTTTCACAAGGACAGAGTTGCTCTGAGAGCTAATCCTTCGTTTCTTCCTAAAGTCTGCTCAGAAAATAATTTAAACCAATCTATAGATCTCCCTGTGTTCTTCCCAAATTATAGCAACAAGGCAGAGTACAAACTTCACCAATTGGACGTTCATAGACAATTGCGTTTTTACCTGCACAGAACTAAAGAAATAGTCAGACCGATTATTCCTTTCTTAAGCCTTAAACAAACAAGGTCTCCCAGTTTCCAAGGTGACCTTATCCAGATGGTTGTCCCACACTATTACTTTTATTTACCAGTTAAGGAACAAAGAGTTGCCAATCAAACCGAAAGGTCATTCTACTAGGGCGTTTGCCACCTCCGTAGCCTTTCAGTCTAGGTTGCCCATGGATTCCATCTGTGCAGCTTCCACATGGGCAAACCCTCATACCTTTATTTCTCATTACAAGGTGGATATGGTCTCCCGGAGCAGAGCTGACTTTGGTTCCACTGTTCTGAAGAGTGTTCCACTGAGCCATCCAGAGTGTTAGGTGCTAGGGATACTGTCCCAAACAGCAAGAATGAAGGCGAGATAGACAACTTAACATTAAGAAGTTGTGTACCTACCATAACGTTCCATGTTAGTTGTCTTCATCTCACCTTCTTTCTTGCGTCCCTCCCTCCATCCCCCGTCCTAGTGGATTGAGAGGAGTTCTTTTTTTCACTGGCTGAGTATTCTTTTGTTGTTATTCTTCTGGCCAGGTCTTCCTAACCTATTCTAGATATTAGAATGCATGGAACAACCAGTTTTATGGTAACTGGTTTCTCTCATGACTGGATTAGCCATTTCAAATGAGATCTGGGTAGCTATCGCTAGGCATCATGGGATAAGGGGTAGCCTCGAGTCAGTAAACAGCTCTCGAGCTATTGAAGATGGCCAAGTCAGAGCAGAGGATCGGCTCCGATCCCAAACAGCAAGAAAGAAGGCAAGATGAAGACAACTAACATGGAACGTTATGGTAGGTACATAACTTCTTATTCTGTCCTATTACTTCTTCGATCCGACCCGCAGTTTGTCGTTGGATACACCTCGATGCCGGCTGGTGCCTTGAGTTTGTCGGACTCGATGGGATCGGATCTGAGCTCTCTGAGCCGCAGCCTCGTGGTCGGATCCAATGGGGTGTTTTCTGCTCCGAGCCTGTCTTAGAGGCGCATCCCTCTCAGCTTCTGTGCTCCAGCAGGTTCGGCTCTGACTCCCCTGTCGGAGCAAGGGGGAGCAGCTTCCACTGTTTCTGCCCAGGAGGCACGTTTCCCCCTCTGCATTCGACGTGATGGAGGGTTCTCGCAGGGGCAAGACATAGACCATCTCGTCCTCTGAATCCATCCAGACGACCCCCCTGTCTGTGTGGTTCCGACCACCTTGCTCTCTCAGGGGCAGCCCGTAATGTCCCAGGTAGTTCCACCTTCAGAACATCCCTTTTGCGAGGCCTTCCCAGACAGTCCCCTGAGGAGGCCCCCCCGCAAACATACGTGTAAAAGCAGGCACTTGGACTCTCCACCAGAGTCCCTCATGGAGGACATGGACTTGGCTGAAGGGAAGGCTCCCCAAGGTCACCCCCCCCCCCTCCTGAGGATGTCTCCTTTGGGGACATCATGGAGATCCTCCGCCAAAGGGGGGTGTGGTCTGCCCCAAAGCCAACCTCTGACGAGTCTGTGTTTCTGGAGGCATCCGGCTCAGGCCCATCTACCTATTGGGTGTCCCCTCCTGCCGATCCACTTGTGGAACCAATAACATCTAGGGCTTGGAAGGAGCCGGACACTGTGTAGAGCTAATACCCAAGTGTCCGGATAAGGTTTTGAGTCCCCCCTCGGGCAAGCTTCATTGGCACAAGGGGTTCCCTGTAGATGCTATGATGATATTGGCCACCAGGAAGGAGCTCACTCAGGACCTGAACAAGAGTACAGAGCGATGGATCACTTTGGGAAGCGAGTTTATGCTTCAGCGACCTTCTCTGAGGGTGCTGAACTATATGGCGCACATCATCCGACTCAGGAGAGATCTTGTCAAGGAAATCACGAGTCGACCCTAGGGTCCCTGTCGGCAGAGGACAGGAAGACGTTCGATGCATGAATGGCCACCCTAAAAGAAGTAGCCAACACGTCCATGAGTTTCCTTTCCCATGTCACAGAGGGAGCTGCACGGCAGTGGGGGATATGCATTGCCATCAGGTGTCAAGCCTGGCTCCGCTTATGTCAATTCTCGGAGCTCTTTAAGGCGTCTTTTACCAACGCCCTTTATGACAGTTCTTCCCTGTTTGGGAAGACTGTCGGAGAGACTTTGGTCCAGCCTGAGAAGGACGGGAAGACTCTCTCTGCCGTCGGGATCCGCTCCTCCCTCCCTCAAAAGTCCTTTTCCAGAAACCAGTGAGGTCCAAAGAGGATGTGGTTCTGCAAGTCTCTGGCATTTTTTTGGGATGCTCAGGACTCTCCTTCCCCTAAAGGCAGAGGGGGTCCTAAGAATTTGGGTCCCAAAAACCTTTCTTGTATAAACCCGGGCAGCAACCCTGAGGGGTTGCCTGACTGTTCATCTTTGAAGGCAGTCAGGGGTCATTTGTCGCTATACCCTTTAGCAAGAGGAGTCCATAACAACAGATCAATGGGTGTTGCGCATCATGTCCAGAGGATATTCCGTTCTGTTTCAGGAACCTCCCCCATCCAACAAAGCCCTCTCGGACATCCCACCCGCGCAGCCAGAGGAGGTAGCAGTACAAATAGATTCACTGCTAAGGAAAAGAGCATCCAGCCGGTCCCCCTAGACCAGTCTGGATCCGGAGTTTATTCCAGGTTCTTTTTAGTGCCGAAAAAGACAAAGGATCTCAGGCCAGTCTTGGATCTGTCCAAATTGAACCTGTCTGTTACTAAGACACAATTCCAGACTAAGACATGATTCAATCTATCCTGCCCTATCTTGGGGGCCCATTGATCTGTATGGACTCCCCATACAAAAACTACAACTACCCTGCTACAGGCCCCTTGAAGAGCTCAGTGTCTCGCCAACCTAACACCACTCAAGTATTCAGCTGCTGTACCACCTTTACCTTTTATCCGACTGGTGGATACATTGTTGTAAGAAAAGCGCAGTCCGGGTCTGAACTGTCTCAAAACACAAACAGCTAAAGTTCACTTTGTGTGTGTGTCTACCTGTCTGAGCTAATATTCATTATCCCCTGGAGAGCACTCTGCTTTGGCTTGTAAGCAGCCCCCACCCCCCCACCCCACTCACACTCATCTTCCATTTCTCTTTTATTCCCTTCTGTTAGCAAATAGTATCCATAACTGATCAAATACTGTGTGTTTGTTAATTTAAACTGAGAACACAGTAGCCTACCGATACAAGGTTATCCTGTTTTTCCCCCTGAGAAATGGTTAAGAAATGACTTAGCTTCAGAACAGTTCTTGGTCAGTTCTGATAGTTTCTTAACACAAACTTGTCTTTGCTTGGATCTTGGCTCATTAGCAGCAGTAAAGAACTGCCTGCTCACATCCTTGATGTTCTTCGTGTTTCACTGTTGCAGTCATCACATTTGGGTTATCTGCTTGCAGTAGCCCTCAGTCGGCCTGATTATCAAAAGTCTTGGGTCGTGCATCGGTTGCTGTCTCATCTTCCATGATGTCAGGTAATTATGGGTATAAAGCATGCAGCCTACGCCATTACATCAGCCTTTCTTGCCGTGCGATACCCGAAGCAGAAGCAGTTCGCAAGTGCCGGTTGGCCGACTCCTGAAATTTTCGTTTTCGAGTTTCAGAAACGAAGTCTTCAACTAAAGCCAAGTACCCCATTTGGGAAACTTTTTCTTGCTCTAAACCAGTCTCAGCAAAAGTCAATAATTGTATTTCTTGTGGAAAGCAAATACCTCATAAAGATTTTCATTTGTACTGTATTCCTTGCCTAGGCCCTGACCACGACGTTCCTCGCTGTCGGTTTTGTGCCTTATTTAAGCAACGAACTATTAGTCGTCGGTATATTTACGCTTCTAAATATTTTGGTACTCAATTCAATTATCCAGATATGTCTTCGGTAAGCCATTCGACTACCGAATTTCCGAAAAAAATGCAAAGATAAAGACAGAGACAGGCGGCCTAGGTCCAAATCTGCTGATGACGCTTCTCCTAAGCCAGTCGCCAGTTCGCCGGTACTCAGTGAGGCGCTTTTGCAGCCCCTGATAACCGCTACTTCAGATTCACAGGCCTCTACTGAGACCCATTCGGACTCCAGTATGCCACGAGATGCTTCAACTGTGGAACTTGCGGATGTCTCTACCTTGGATAGGTCCGGAGCCACTATGCAGGCAACAGCTTCTGAGGGTGTATTCAGGCCTACTGACTTGCATATTAAACAGACACCATCTTCTTCTTCAAGGCCTAAAACTTGAACCATGCCTAGAAAACCGGCGCCTAGACTGCATGGTCAGGCCTCTATGCCTAAAAAACAAATAATAAGAATGGCTGAAGAACTTTTTACTTTAATCAGGGAAAGCCACCCTCTAAGAGACCTAGGACTGAATTTGCTTATGATACATCTGACCAGGATTCTGAAATTTCTGTTTCTTCTGACCAGGTTTTACCCTTATCTACCTATGAGGATTCTGATGCAGAGGACTGTATTCCCTCTGCCCCCCCCCCCCCCGAGGATTTCTCTTTTGGTGAAACCTTGCATACTCTTAGGGAGCATTTTCGCTGGGAAAGCCAGAATTACTCTGATTCTAAAAAGAGGCTTGGGGATTTCTTACTCCTGCCCCAACACAGGCCTTTAGCTATCCCTCCTGTACTAGACATTGTTGATGATGCCTTTTCGGAATCTAGCTTTGCCCCTGACTCTTTACCTCCTGCTCCCAGAAAACCTGATAGATATTACAGGGTTCCTGACTCTCACAAGTTCCTTTTTAAAAATCCAACTGCGGATCCTGAGACCATTTCACAGGGACCCAAGGGCATTAAGGCTACTACTGCCAAAAATGCTACCCCCTCTGATAGCGACTCCCGGGCGCTGGATAGATGGGGTAAGAAGGTATACACTTCTTCAACCTTGGCCATTACAGCCTTAAACTGCCAGATGTTATGTGATCCTATCTCGCCTACATTCTGACTGATGGGTTCGGAGCCGATCCCTCGGCTCCGACTCGGCACGCTTATGCCAAAGAGCGAAGTCTCTTATTGGCTGAGCTTACTATATCCCAGGATGCACCACTACCAGTCCCCCAGATCTCGTTTGCCGCTAACTAGCAAAGACGTGGTCTCGAGCTGGCTGAGCTAAGTAGTGTTTTTCACTAACTTTTTCTGTCAGGAATTTCCTAATTCTTCAACAAAAGCTGTTTTAACAGCTATATCGTACTTTTTGTGTATGAGTGGTTATTTTTTGTGGAAAATTTGTGTGGTGGTTGCGTGTTTGTTCTGACTAGAGGCCCCTTTTGAATTGAAGGGCCTTTCCCTGTCAGTCAATTGTCTTTCAAGTCCTTAAGGGTTCTTGGATCCCTTTAGTTAATTTTTCTGTTGTTGTGACAGTTCTTGTGTAAAAAAAAAAAAAAAAAAAGGAAAAGTAAGTGTTTTTCTGTGATAGTTAGAGTTACTAAATTTGTTGCCATAATGTCTCAGGCTCCTAGGCCTTCAGGGTTTAAAAAGTGCACTAAGTGCAGTTTTAAAATGTCAATCACAGATGACCACTCTCTCTGTGTGTATTGTTTGGGCGCCAAACATTTGCAGGAGTCCTGCAGCGTGTGTCACGCGTTTTCCTCGAGGGTCCTCCAAGAGAGGAAAAATAAACTTATTTTGAAAGGCCTTATTAAACCCTCATTTGAAGAGGCATTAGCTTCCTCTCCTTCTCCTGCTAAAAAGAAAAAGGCGTCGGCTCCGACCAGTCTGTCGGAACCGACCGCCAAAAGACATAGGCAGGCTTCTCCTTCGGCTCCACGGACTTCGGAGCCGAGGGCGGAACGGTCTGCCTCGATGTCTCCAGCCTCGACTCCTCTGGGTTCGGAGCCGATGGCTGGGGCATCGAGAGGCGGGTCACCTTCATCGGCTCCACTGATCTCGGAGCCGATGAAGGTTGTCCGCTCAGACACTTCCTCCTTGGCGCCGAAGCCCTCTTCGGCACCGATGGAAATTGGTTTGGACACTTCTTCGGCGCCGATAATTGTCGAGTCGATTCGGAGCCGGTCCCCTAGTCCCTTGGAGCCGTTGGAGAGGCCTACTCGGACCCATTCGGTCTCTTCCAGGTCATCAAGGATGTCAGATTCGGACATAGACAGGGTGCTCCAAAGACTGTTCCAGTCCCCAGTCTTTCAGAAATTTGTTTCGGCTCCGACCCACTTGGCTTTGGAGCCGATAGCCCATTCCATTGCCATTCCTCCTCCGACCGCTTCGGCTCCGTCGGAGCAGGTGCTGATGGAGCCAGTGGAGATCCTAGGGTCGGCTCCAACCCTTACTCCAACCCCGGCCTTCGGGTCCGAGTTTAGCACACTGACTTCTTCGGCCGGACCCAGGGGTGACGTTTCGGGACCAATGCTGTCGGTTCCAAGCCTCCCTCTCGGTGCTTCGGCCACGGGACTTCCGTCTGCTATCATGGATCCGGAGAACAGACCCTCCCAGGATTCTGGGGGTCCGGCCTTCAGAGCTATGAGGAGTGCCTTGGCCAAGTCTTCTTCGGCCATCTCTACGGCTTTACCAGCACCTTCCCTGGGCATGGAGACTGGGTCTTTGGCAGTTCCCCTGTCTCTAGGCAGCGGAGCCCCGGGGCCTGAGGTTACCCCCACTGGGGGTTCCCCTCCTCCTGAGGGTCTTTCGGAGTTGTCTTCGGAGGAGCCCCCAAGGAAGAGATCGTGCAAGAGGAAGCACGTGGACTCCCCCGACGAGTCTCTTACATCGGACACTGATCTTGATGATGCGGAGGGGTCCCCAAAGTCGTCCTCGGATGATGTCTCATTTGCAGGCATTCTAGAGATCCTTAAGCAACGAGGTGGCTGGAATTCCAAACCCCCCTCCGCTGATGAGTCGGTGTTCCTCAAGGCCTTCGGGGCTCAGCCCTCCGCCTCCTGGGTGTCTCCGCCCTTCGACGAGCTCCTGGATTTGGTTTGTCGGAGGGCGTGGGAACATCCAGATACTGTGGAACCAGTGCCTTCTCGCCCTAACAAATTTTTGTCTGCCCCACCCGAGAAGGAGTTCTTAAAGGCGTGGCTGTAGATGCCATGGTGGTGGCATCTGCTACCCAGCAGGACGTAGCAGAGGCTTCAACGTCCGTCCATCCTCCTAATAAGGAGTCTAGGAGCATGGACTGCACGGGAAGCGCACCCTGACTTCAGCGGCCTTTACTCTGAGGTCCCTGAATTATTTGGCACATTTCACCAGACTACAGAGGGATCTGGTCAAGGAGCTCTCAGACTCCCTCTCAGGTAACCTACCTGAGCAGCTAGCCCAGTCGGTTAGCTCTCAGTTGGCTATCCTCACCTCGATTTCTAACTCGTCCATGAGGCTCATTTCATATGCGGCAGAAGGGGGCAGAGCGGCAGGCACAGGCGTGGCTCTCACGGAGACAAGCCTGGCTCCGTTGTGTCATTTCGCGGAGGCCTTCAAGTCTTCCTTTGCCGACGCTCCCTTTGATGGGTCCTCTTTGTTTGGACCCAAAGTAAAAGACACTCTTACCCGCTGTGAGCAAGAGGGAAAGACTTTATCTGCCGTAGGAGCACGTTATTCCACTCCCTTTCGGCCTTATCCCAAGGCTAAAAGAGGAGGAAAGATGTGGTTCCGCAAATCACAGAAATTCTTTCCTCAACAGCAGGAAGATTCCCCTTCCAGAGGCAGAGGACGGGGAAATTTTTCTGGGAGACGCCGTCCCAGAGGCGGCAGAGGCCCCCGCAACACTGGAGATCGCGAGTCCTTTTGTGGCTCTTCAGCCTCCCACACTCCATGAGGGATTGCCCGGCTGTGCTGCTCCGGAGCCAGTCGGGTGCCGTTTTGCCAAGCACCTAAAAGCCTGGGAGTCTATTACTCAGGACAGATGGGTGCTTCGGATTATTGCCGGAGGTTACACCATTCCCTTCACACACTCACCCCCACCGTCCAAAAAAATCCCGGACCCGCCACCCAGTCAAAGGGAAATTGCAGCCGTAGAAGCTTCAAAGCTGCTAGAAAAAGGAGTCATCCAACCGGTCCCCACAGACCAGATCGGATCCGGAAATTACTCTAGGTTCTTTTTAGTGCCAAAAAAGACAGGGGACCTGAGACCCATTTTGGATCTCAGCAAACTAAACCAGTCCGTCATGAAGTCCAAATTCCGAATGGTCACTTTACAATCCATTCTCCCATTGTTGGAGAAAGATGTTTGGATGTGCTCCATAGATCTCAAGGACGCCTATTATCACATACCGATACATCAGGCGTCCAGGAGGTATCTGCGCTTCAGCCTGGGAGACGGTCATTTCCAATTTTGTGCATTGCCCTTTGGTCTCACCACAGCCCCCAGGGTGTTCACCAAGTGTTTGGCAGTAGTGACTGCTCACCTGAGGAGTCTCGGATTCCAAGTGTTTCCCTATCTGGACGACTGGCTCCTGACTGCCACCACCAGGCATCTACTACTAGAGAACCTACAAGCCACCATCTCCCTGGGTGCTTCCCTGGGAATTACATTCAACTGGTCAAAGTCTGTCTTGCTGCCTTCTCAGCGCATAAGATTCATAGGAGCAGAGATAGACTCAAAATTAATGCGAATCTTCCTTCCTACCGAAAGGATACAAACATTACAAGGTCAAGTCCGAGCCCTGCTTCTAAGATCCAAAGCCCCAGCCAGGATGGTCCTGCAACTTTTAGGTTCAATGTCTGCCACGGTTCTCCTAGTTCCTCTGGCAAGATTGCACAGGAGGATTCTTCAGTGGCTGTTCTCGACACAATGGTCTTTTCAGGATCTCCCCCTCAATCATCACATACTGATTACAGAAACGTGCAAACGGGACCTCCGCTGGTGGCTTCTGCCATCCAATCTGAATCAGGGAAGACCTTTTGTTATACCCCCTCCGGTGGCCACCTTGACAACGGATGCCTCCCAGACGGGTGGGGGCATTGTCTGGGCAGGTCAGTTCAGGGTTCTTGGCTTCCAAACGAAACATTTCTCCATATCAATGTGTTGGAAATGAGGGCTGTACTTCTGTCCCTACAAGCCCTCCACAAGTTTCTCCCTCAAGGCATTATCGCTATCCACACAGACAACATGTCGGTGGTCAGGTATCTAAACAAACAAGGAGGGACCAGATCTTACCCCCTTTGCAGAGAGGCCATGAGGGTGTGGGAATGGGCAGTGGCTACCAACCGCTTCCTGGTAACGACCCACATTCCAGGAAAATCCAATGTATTGGCAGACAGACTGAGCAGGACTATTCTCTCTCCTCACGAGTGGTCCCTGAACGAAACAGTAGCAGCTCAGATTTTCAAAAGATGGGGGATTCCGTGCTGCGACCTGTTTGCAGCACCACAAAACACGAAGTGCAAAAGGTTCTTTTCCTTGACCCCGCGTCAAGGGGAGGCAGCTACGGATGCTCTAGTCCAACCTTGGCCAACAGGACTGCTTTATGCTTTCCCTCCGGTTCCACTCCTCCCCAAAGTCATCCAGAAAGCTTCCCAGTTGGGGTCCACAATGATTCTAATTGCTCCGTACTGGCCTCGTCAGGTATGGTTCCCCTACCTACAGAAATATACTCTGGACGGTCCTTGGTTTTGGATCTAACTCCGGACCTTCTGGTTCATCAGTCGGGACAACAGCACCAGTCCCTTCACACTTTGAAATTAACAGCTTGGCTCCTCCACTTCCGACTTTAGTCAGAAATCACACCTTGGACCCGGAAGTTATTCACATTTTATCTTCAGCCCACAAACCCACCACTAAGAAATTGTATCACAGTAAGTGGAAGAGGTTTGCTATCTGGGCTCAACTCAGAGGCTTAGACCCTATTATTGCCCCGATACCAGAGGTCTTGAAATTTTTAACATCCTTGTTTAATCAAGGATCTTCAGTCTCCACTATTAAAGTCCAACTAGCAGCTATCTCCAAATTTCACGAATCCATAGACCCACCGTTGATGAGCAGCAGATTATGTAAAACTTTCATGAAAGGTGCTGTGCTTTTAAGACCCCCAGTTTTTCATCCTGCGCCTCCGTGTGATCTTGATTTGGTACTTCGTGCCTTAACATCTTCCCCTTTTGAACCGGCTGCTACATGTGAGTTGAAATATCTGTCTTGGAAAACTGCCTTCTTAATTGCAATTACCTCTGCAAGAAGAGTTTCAGAACTTCAAGCCCTATCAAACCACCGTACTTGATTTTTCACAAGGATAGAGTATCACTTAGGCCTAATCCATCTTTTGTTCCAAAAGTTTGTTCTAATCTCTGTCTCCAACAATCTCTAGAGCTACCAGTTTTCTTTCCAAAATTTTCAAACAAAGCGGAATACACCTTGCATACATTGGATGTTCACAGGCAATTGCTTCTATCTAGACAGGACTCAACAAATTCGAAAAACAGATCAATTGTTTGTGTCCTTTTCAGATAATAAACTGGGTAAAACCATCACTAAAGCTACTATTGCCAAATGGATTAGAGATTGCATAACTCAGGCTTATTCCTCTTCAAATAAGCAACTTACAACATCTGTCAAAGCTCACTCTACTAGAGCTATGGCTACCTCTATTGCATTTCATTCCAAGCTCGCTATTTCTGAGATTTGTGCTGCGGCTACTTGGTCCAACCCGCACACTTTCATTTCCCACTATAAATTGGATGTGGCATCTAAAGGGCGAGCATCATTTGGTTCCACGGTACTCAGGAGTGTTTTCCAGTGAGCCACCCAGGATTTAGGTGGTAGGGACGCTGTCCCATCAGTCAGAATGTAGGCGAGATAGGATCACATAACATCTTTTAGTTATGTACTCACCATAACTTCAGATGTTTGGGATCCATCTCGCCTACATTCCTAATACCCACCCTCCTTCCCCCTGCCTTGGAGATCAGAAGAGATTGAACGGTTTGAGTTCTACTGTTTTTATCTTGTATCATCTGTCGATGTTATATAAGCAGTGCATGCGTGTGCGCATGTATGCGGACAAACTGGATCTGGGGGACTGGTAGTGGTGCATCCTGGGATATAGTAAGCTCAGCCAATAAGAGACTTCGCTCTTTGGCATAAGCGTGCCGAGTCGGAGCCGAGGGATCGGCTCCGAACCCATCAGTCAGAATGTAGGCGAGATGGATCCCAAACATCTGAAGTTATGGTGAGTACATAACTAAAAGTTTCATATGTTAAAGTATCAGCAGCATATTATTGGATTGCTTAAACAGAAAATGATGTTGATCCCTGACTGCGCTGAAAGTAAGGATTTACAGGATTTAATGCATTCTGCAGAACAGGTTGGAAAACATACTTTGCAATGTGCTTTTGATTCACTAGAGGCATCTTGCAGAGCTGCTGTCAGTGGGTCTGTACTTAAAAGGCATGCTTGGCTTAAGGAGCAATCTTTGCCAGATCATGTTAAAGCTAAATTGCTGGATGCTCCCTAAATTCAGGACCGCCTGTTTGGCAACAAAGCAGAAGAAGTTCTTAAAGATGGAGGAAAAAGCTAAATCTATGCAAACGGTTAAAAATACTGCCAAGGAAAATAGAAGTTAACTAGACAGTTTATTAGCAGCATCCAAAAAACATGCGTTAACCCAGGTTTCGTCCTCAAAATAAGGACTTCTTCAGAACAATAAATGAAATCCAGTTCATATTTAAATAACCAACTCTTACATCACTAATTGATGTCATTATTCAATAATACCTTATTATACCAATGGACGTACTGCGGTGGTGGTGCTGCGGTAGCCTTGTCGCCTCAGTTAGACATTGCCCATTCGATTCTCAGAGCGTCTTCTGTGTGGCGACATGCGTGACGGGCGTTCCTTCGTTGAAGGTTGTGCGTTAGGCCTGGCAAGCCAGCACGTAAAACTCTACTGCCAATCATTAGTGGACCGGAGTTCCGCTGTGGCGACCCCTAACTGGGAAAAGCTGAAAGACACAAACAAACCTTATTATACCAATGATACTTGCAATGAAATTTATTGTTTAATAAGGTATTATTGAATAATGACCTCAATTAGTGATGTAAGAGTTGGTTATTTAAATGTGAACTGGATTTCATTCATTGTTCTGAAGAAGTCCTTATTTTTTGGACGAAACCTGGGTTAACGTGTGAGTTTTTTGGATGCTGCTAATAAAATGTCTGGTTGACTTCTATTTTCCTTGACAGTATTGGTTGTTAAAATTTCCTACAAGTACAGCCTCCAAGATTTAGTAGGCATTGGCCCTCTAAGAATTGGTCCTTTCCTGCCTCTTCCAGGCCTTCAGTCCAAACCCAGAACCAGCAGAACACCCAGGCTTCAGTCCCTGGGTACACACAAGACTAAGCAGTGGTGGGGATCCCACTTCCAAATCAGGGAGTAGTAAGACTTCCCCCTGTGGTAAGCGGTCTCAATGACTTGATTTTAAAACTTCCAAGCACTTCTCAACTGACTGCTCCTTTAGGGGGAAAGATTGCTCTGCAGGCAAAAAACTGAACTGCTCCTTTAGGGGGAAAGATTGCTCTGCAGGCAAAAAACTGAACTCATTACCCAGGACAAATGGGTTTTAAATATAGTTTCCCAAGGATACAAATTTCACTTCCACATGTTACCAACCCAAAATGTTTGGCCAGATCTACCCCCGAATCCATGGGCAGAGGCTCAAAAGCAAGTACTCTCTCAAGCGTAAAGGTGATTTAAACTGTACCAGAAGAGGAAAAGGGACAAGGTTTCTACTCAAGACTTTTCCTGGTACCCAGAAAAGACAACTCATGGCATCCTATCCTGGACCTTTCTAGCTTAAACACCTTTTTGGTGATTCCAAAATTCAAGATGCTAACTCTTCACCAGTTGCTTCCTATGTTAGGCAAAGATGCCTGGTTGGCAACACTATATTTAAAGGAAGCCTACCTGCACATCCCAATCAGGGAATCTTGCAGAAGATACCTATGCTTCAAAGCAGGCTGCATGAACTGTCAGTTCTCTGCACTGCCCTTTGGCTTATCTACTTCACCCAGGGTATTCACAATGTGCCTAGCTCCAGTCATTGCATTTTGCAGGCAAAGAAATATTCAAATATACCCATACCTGGACGATTGTCTAATTCAAGCAGAAAGCCAGGACATGCTTTTGAATCATCTAGCATTTGTACAAAAGGTGCTAACTTGTCTGGGGTACACCATAAACAAAAATAAATCACATCTGGTACCCTGTCAACAAATTATATTCCTGGGAGCAAACTTGAACACAACTTCCCAGATGGCTTTCCTCACGCCAGAGAACCAAATTAATTTGACAACTTACTTCAAACTAATTGCCACAAAAAAACGTGCTATCTGCAAGGCAAATACTGCAAGCCTTGGGGTTCATGGCCTCCTGCATTCTACTAATTCCATATCCAAGACTGCATATGAGTAAAATATAATGGTATCTAAAAAAAACCTATGGTGTCAACATTCTCAGGCTCTAGAAGCAATGATTCCTATCATACCTTGCCTACGGTTAGAGTTCCTTTGGTGGGCAGAGGCCTGCCATCAAAACAAGGGACTACCATTCACTCTACCCCCTGCCACCCAAACCCTAACAGATGCATCAGACTATGCATGGGGGGGCTCATCTGGCAGAGAAGTGCATTCAAGGCAAATGAAACCCAAGTCAAATGCACCTGTATATCAATCAAAAAGAAATGTTTGCTGTACAGAATGCTCTGACAGCCTTCAAGGACCACATTCTTCCAGGACAATTAATGGTGAAGGCGGACAACACCACTGTTTTGTGGTACATAAAGAAGCAGGGGGGTACCCATTCTTACCCCCTCTGCAGATTAGCCATGGCTCTGTGGAACACAGCCTTGAGCTACCAAGTGTGCGTCTACAGGCTCAATTCCTGCCAGGAAAACTAAATACACTGGCAGACGAACTAAGCAGAAATCGCATGGACCCACACGAGTGGAAACTGGAACCAAAGACTTTCAACATGTTGGTAAACAAATGGGGGAGCCCAGATATATACCTGTGTGCCTACCCCAGGAACTTACCAGTTGGACAAATTCTGGACAAGGACTCGCCACAAACAAGCTTGGAAAGTGGATGCTCTGTCGTTCAGCTGGAAAAATTATCAGTTTATGCCTTCCTCCTCTGCTTCTCCTCTCCAAAGTATTACTAAAGATCAAACAGGGCAAACCATGAACGATACTGATTGCACCAGACTGGCCACGCCAACACTGGTGTACCCCCTCTTGCGCAGTGTCACTGCTGGCTCCATGGCACCTGCCTCAGACCGCTACTATGCTGTCACAGGAGATCCAGATTCTGCACCTCCAGCTTCAAACCCTGAACCTGGCAGCTTGGCTCATTACCTAATCTATCCATTACCATCCCTCAGTAAACAAGTGTATGATGTCGTTTTGCAGGCAAGGAGGCCTAGTACTAGAAAATCGTATGCTGAAAAACGGAAAAGATTCTGTGCTTGGAACCAAACTTAAGGGATGGGCACAGCAGCGCCCAGTTTACCTCAGATTCTTCAATACTTAACTGAGATGCTTCACAAGGGCCTTTCTTTTTCCTCCATCAAAATTCACGCCTCAGCCATTTCAGCTCATTACAACATAGAACCACCCTCTTCTTTCATCCACTGCTCAAGCAGTTCCTCAGAGGGGCCAAAAACTTAAGACCACCCAGGAGAGCCCAAATCCAGCCTGGGACCTTAACTTTGTATCTGAAAAACTCACTCTTCCTCCTTTTGAGCCAGCTGCAATTGCAGAGTTAAAATTCCTTTCTTGGAAAACAGCCTTCCTTTTAGCAATCACTTAAGCAAGA
>NC_056725.1:1810339947-1810404947 GCF_019279795.1 Protopterus annectens | reverse complement strand
GAATTGGACACTCGGAAATCATTCCCTCAGATGGGTCCAGAGCCGCTGGCATCAGCTTCTGAGGGTGTTTTCAGACCTACACAACCATATATTAAGACATCTTCAGCTTCAAAGACTAAAGCAGCTCTAAAGACAAAGAAACAAGTACAGCATTCTCCTACACAGTCTACCATGCCTAAAAAACAGATGCTCAAAATGGCCAAAGACCTAATTACTTTGATCAGGGGCTCCCATTCCCCACCTGGTAAGAGGCCTAGGCAAGAGAGTAGAGTATTATTCTTCTGATCAGGTTTCTATTTCCTCTGATTCCTCTTCTGAACAGGATTATTCCATGCTTCCCTATGAGGATTCTGATGCTGAAGAATCCATTCCTTCAGCCTCTCCTCCTGAGGATTATTTTTTGGGGAAACCCTGCATACCATGAGGGAGCATTTTCACTTGGAGAGCCAAGATTATTCTGAATCTAAGAAAAGGCTCAGACTTTCTGCTACTTCCTCAGCACAGATTCCCTTGCTATTCCACCTGTTTTAGACATTGTAGATTATGTATTTTCAGAGTCAGGCCTGTCCCCTGACTCTTTACCCCCTGCACCTGCTAAGCCAGACCGATACTACAGGGTTCCGGATTCTCATAAATTCCTATATAAAAGCCCTGCTGCTGATCCAGAATCTATATCTCAGGATCCCAAAGGGGTTAAAGCCTCCACTGCAAAAAAACCCTGTTCCCTCTGATGGGGATTCTAGGGCTCTAGACAGATGGCGGGGGGGGGGGTATACACTTCTGCTACCTTGGCTGTAAGGGCTTAGTCAGTTTCATATGCTTAAATATCAGCAATATTTAATGTCACTGCTTAAACAGAAATTGTTGACAGATATAGAATGTTCAGAAAACAAGGAATTGCAGGATTTATTGCATACAGCTGAACAAGTGGGAAAGCATACTTTGCAATGTGGTTATGATTCACTGGAGGCCTCGTGCAGGGCCGCTGTCACAGGTACTGTTATTAGAAGGCATGCTTGGTTAAAGGAACAGAATCTGCCTGATCATGTTAAAGCAAAATTGTTAGATGCACTATTGCAGCATGATACTTTGGTACTAAAGCAGAAGAGGTTTTGAAAAAAATGGAGGATAAAGCAAAATCCATGCAGACAGTCGAGGATTTCTTACAGGTACAGCCATCCAGGTTTAGCAGGAACTGGCCTTCTAAAAATTGGTCCTTTCCAGTGTCAGACAGACCACAAAGAGGCAGATACAGGCGTCCCAGAGGCAGATCTCAGCCCCAAGGCTCATACAGGCCTAAACAATGGGGTGCTCCTACCTCCAAAAGCGGAGAAGACAAATCACAACCTTGCAGGAAACAGCCCCAATTACTTTTCTCTGCCAGATCCAAGCACTTTTCTTTTGGCAGGCCCTTTAGGGGGAAAACTAGCACTTTTTTTCATCAAATTGGCAAGCGATTACCCAAGATAAATGGGTCCTGAACATAGTGTCCCAAGGCTACAGGTTCCATTTTCACACTCTACCAAGGTCAAAAAGTATGCCAGACCTGCCACACAATCAATGGGCAGAGGCACAAAAACTAATTACAGCCCTCATGGACATGAGGGCCATTCAGCAAGTAACACAACAAGAGCAGGGGCAAGGATTTTTTCCAGACTTTTCCTAGTACACAGGAAGGACAGAACCTGGAGACCAATACTGGACCTGTCTATACTAAATACATTTCTGGAAGTTCCAAAATTCAAGGTGTTGACTCTACAGCAGCTACTGCCCATGCTGGGCAAGAAGGCTTGGCTCGTAACTTTGGACCTAAAAGAGGCATACATGCATGTCCCAATCAGACAATCTTGCAGAAGATACCTCGGATTCATAGCTGGCTCAATGCATTACCAATTCCCTGCACTGCCCTTCGGCTTATCTACTGCGCCCAGGGTCTTCACAAAAGTGCCTGGCACCAGTAATTGCATTTTGCAGACAGAGGAATTCAAATATATCCCTACTTGGACGACTGCCTAATTCAAGCAGAGAACAAAGACATTCTTCTGAAGCATCTGGCGTTTGTAAAAAGATTACTAACTGGCCTAGGGTACACAGTAAACGAAAAAAAATCAAAACTAGTGCCCTCTCAAGAGATAATATTCCTGGGTGCAAGCTTAAATACAACTGTCCAGATGGTTTATCTCATGCCAGACAAACAAAAGCAACTGAATTCTTACTTGAAGAAATTGGCAACAAAAACCCTCTTATCTGCAAGGAAAATCCTGCAGGCCCTGGGTTTCATGGCATCCTGCATTCTACTAATTCTATATGCCAGACTGCATAGGAGGAAACTACAATGGTATCTAAAGATGGTGGGCAGAAGCCTGTCACCACAACAAGGGTCTGCCATTCAGTTTACCCACAACCAGACAGACACTGACAACACATGCATCAGATTATGGCTGGGGAGCCTATATGGCAGGAAAATGTATTCAGGGCACATGGTCTGCAAACCAGATGTATCTTCATATCAATCAAAAAGTGATGCTAGCTGTTCAAAATGCCCTGACAGCTTTCAAAGACCTGCTTCATCCAGGACAGCTACTGATAAAGACAGACAATACTATGGTCATGTGGTACATAAACAAACCAGGAGGTACACATTCCTACCCTCTCTGCAGACAAGCAATGGCCTTATGGGACACAACATTGGCTATTCAAATTCACCTGCAAGCACAATTCCTGCCAGGAAAAACAAATACTCTGGCAGACGAACTAAGCAGAAACCTCATGGATCCCCAGAAATGGAAACTGTATCCACAAGTCTTCAGCATGATAATAAGGAAATGGGGATGCCCAGACATACATCTATTTGCCTCCCCTCACAACTGCCAGTTGCAGCCTCCCCTCACAACTGCCAGTTGCAGAGATTTTGCACAAGGATTTATCACAAGCAAGCATGGAAAGAGGACGCCTCTATCCTTCAGCTGGAAAAATCTAACAGTATATGCCTTTCCTCCACTGCCTCTCCTTCCCAGGGTACTCCTAAAGGTCAGACAAGAGAAGCCAAAATGATACTGATTGCACCAGACTGGCCACGCCAGCACTGGTACCCAGTCCTAAAGAGCTTGTCTCAATGTCCAGCATGGATATTGCCTCAAACTTCTCATTTGCTGACCTAACAAAACAATCCGATTCTGCACAAACAAATCAGGACCTTAAAATCTGGCAGCATGGCGGATAATGTAACCATTCAGAACACTCCTCTTTCAAAAGCTGTTATGGATGTTATCTTGGAGGCCAGGAGAAAAATGGAAGAGATTCTGTGCTTGGAACCAGGATCAAGGCATTGACACGTGTGTACCAAATATACCTTCGATTTTACAACACCTAACTGAGAAGCTGAACAAAGGCCTTTCTTTCTCATCAATTAAGATTCATGCCTCTGCCATTTCAGCCCATTACAATACGGAACCACCTATCTTTTCTCATCCTTTAATAAGGCAGTACCTCAGAGGGGCCAAAAACATTAGGCCTCCAAGGAGAGCACCACTTCCGGCCTGGGACCTAAATTATGTTTTGGAAAAACTCACACTGCCTACTTTCGAGCCAGCTTCAACAGCAGATATAAATTTTTATCCTGGAAAACAACTCTACTCCTAGCAATAACCTCTGCAAGGCGAGTCTCTGAGTTACAAGTACTCATGGCTATGGAACCTTTTATCACTTTTCATCCAGACAGGGTTTCTCTGAGGACAAACCCTACATTCATGCGTAAGGTGGTATCCAGTGTGGCCTTCAACCAAACCATTCACTTGCCTACCTTTTATCCAAATCCACAGAACAAGGGTGAGAAAATTCTGCATTCTTTGGACATACACAGGCAGTTACGTTTCTACTTGGACAGAACTAAAGCTTTCAGAAAAACTGAGCAACTTTTAGTGTCATACGCTGCAGGATCATAAGGAAATGCTATCTCAAAACAGACTTGTTTCTAAATGGATAGGCCATTGCATCCGTTTCTGCTATTTTCAACATGGCAAGTCAGTGCCTAAGGGCATTAGGCCTCATTCCACCAGAGCAGCAGCCACTTCAGCAGTATCCTCAGAGGAGTACCAACCAAAGATATCTTAGAAGCTGCAACTTGGAGTTCAGTGCACACTTTCACAAAGCACTACCACTTACCTCTTTACTCTAAGTCCAGAGCAGGCTTTGCCACTGCAGTTCTGCAGGGCCTCATAGCCTCTCCTAATCCTATTTAGCCCAGCCACCCAGCCTCAGCTTTGGGATTCAACCCAAGAGTAATGACTGCAACAGTGAAACGCTATGAACGTAGTACAGTTGTGTACCTACCATAAATGTAGATGTTCGAGTGTATTCACTTTTGCAGTCCAGGTTAACCAACCACCATCCCCCTTCTCTTTGCTGGGACTTTTCTGCATTTCTCTGTCCTATACAACCTATTTGGTGTATTTGCTTGTAGACAAAGGGAATGTTATTTTTGTGCATGTATTTTTATTGGCATATTTTTTCAGCCTACCAATTTGGGGGCACCTGACATCTGGGGCAAGAAAAACTGAAGAAAATGGCGTCAGCTGCATCTTTTATATCCCTGGCGCACTGACGGGGAAGAGGTGACAGCAACCGACGCCGGACCTAGACTTTGGAATTCTGGCCGACTGAGGGTAGCCTGCCAGCAGGATAACCCAAGAGTAATGACTGCAACAACCTGACATCTGGGGCAAGAAAAACTGATGTAACGGTGTCGGCTGCATGCTTTATACCCATACCCCCTGACTACCTGAAGTCACGGAAGATGATACAGCAACCGACACAGGACCCAAGACTTTGATAATCACACCGACTGAGGGCTACTACAAGCAGATAAACCCAAATGTGATAACTGCAACAGTGAATACACTCTAACATCTACATTTATGCTAAGTGTACACAACTGTACTTTCTCCCCCTCCCCTGTTTAGTACCTTAAGCCAACCCCAAAGTTAATGAATATTACCTGTGGCAGGCACCATTTTTAAAACTACTTAGTAGTTAAATCAAGCCACTACTCCACAGCTGAATAAAATTTACTGTTTGCAAATTCCTGCTAGGTAAACCACTTGTTTTTAAAAAGACTTGATAAATATTTAATAGTAGATATTTATCAAGTTTTTTAAAAACAAGTGTTTTTGGAGTTGTTTCCCTAGCGGGAATTTGCAAACAGTAAATTTTGTTCAGCCGTGGAGTAGCGGCTTGATTTAACTACTACGTATTTCTCTTTTGCTTGTCACTACTTGAATAATGAGTTATACATTTTTCTCGTCATTTTTAAAACTACAACTACCCTGCTACAGGCCCCTTGAAGAGCACAGTGTCTCTCCAGCAAGTGTTTTACAACTGTATATGCTTATTTATGTTGAATTGTGTTACACAGACATCTAATATGATTTATGCTTTATTAATGGAGGTTACTATGGCATGCTAGCATTGTGTTTGTCTGCATCAAGTTATTTTTAGTATAATAGTATGTACTATCTGCATAGATGCACCTTGTTAACTAATATTCCTGTACGTGTTGTGCATAGACGAACTCTATTGGTGTCTATTTATTGCTATATAATTGTGGTGTTAGTGGTGGATAGAATTACATTAGAGACCCAGGACAGAGTGCTGCTCGCTATTTTTTTCTGTGACTGCATACCTGTCAGCTGAGGTCCCTTCTCACTGATGTGTTTTTCCAATTGGCTCAGTATCTGCATATAGTAGTAGTTGATTCAAAACATATTTTCCTGTATGCAGTAGCTATTTGCTCAGTTTGTTTAATAATCTTTATAATGTATCTTTACCATCTCAAAAGTGCTTACTCCTCTCTGTACTCTTCTTTTCTAGACCTAACTCCACTCTTAAGTATTTAACTGCGGTACCACCTTTATCTTTTATCCGACCGGTGGATACATTTTTGTAATAAAAGCGCAGTCCGGGTCTGAGCTGTCTGCAAACACAAACGGCTTACCTCGCAGGCATACATACAAGGTACCTCGTGATCTGGATTAGCCCCGCTCTGCTCGGCTCCCATCCACCCCCAGTGGTGCTAAATTTAAAGCCCAATAAACCACACACCCCTTCCACAACCTATCACAGATAGCCCATACTTCCAAACACCACCCCTTCCTGCCACTACTCCTTCTGTATTCCTAATCCACAATCCTTAGCCAAGTGCTATGTTAGTTATCAAAATGAGAACAGTAATGTTACTAATTCCAATAATGCTCATTCCACATCTCCTCACCATCTATGAAAATCAGCCCTGCCTTAGCTTTCACCACCCCTTATCCCAAACCAACACTACTCCTACTTTAAATAAAACAGATCAACTCATAGCTCTTTACATTCCTGACATTTCCACTCTTAACAGTCACCAACTAACCAGACTGTGGTCTACCCCCCCCCCCCCAAAACCAGATATTATCGTAAAATAATTAGCAAAGCCCTGAAACTAATAATTACATTACAATACAGTCTGACAACGGATGGAGACTATCACCCATACCCTGGACCTACCCCTCCCACAAGCTCTAGCTCCCAGCCCATTACCCCTTCTAACATTTGGCCAACTACAAGGTCCCCTAACTCTCTCTTGACCTGTCACCTAAATATCAGGAGTATAAACAACAAGGTCCATAATCTCCATGCCCTCTTAGCAGCCTACTCTCCTGATGTGCAAGGTCTCACAGAAACCTGTCTAAAACCAGGAACTAAAGACAATGAAGTTATCCCACCAGGGTACAACATATTCAGACTAGACCGCAAGTCTCGGAAAGGTGGGGCAGTGGCGGTACTCTTTAAAAATACACTAGATGTCACATTAGCCCCACACCAACCTCCTTTGTTCAATAATGCTGAAACTCTTGTTATCAGACTACAGCTTAACAAAATTAAATCTATATTCATTGCCTGCGTTTATGTCCCCCCAGGCAATAATACAGATAACCTAGAGGACTTCCTGCAATGGCTATCCAACACATACCCCCCATGAAACTATAGTGTTAGGAGACTTTGGAACAATTCTTCCTCTGAATCTCCCACAACTCATGTAAACCTTCATGGCTATACACAACTCGTATCCTCACCCACCAGAATAAATAAACCCTACAACAAAGGTAGTACCCTGGACTGGATTCTTATCAACAGTCGCCCAGACCTGTACAACACTGGTACCCTTCCAGATGATATAAGTGACCACTTACTCACATCATCAAGCATAAAGTAGATAACCACCACCAAATTCCCTATAAATCTATTAGAAATAACAAGAACTTCAACACCACTGATTTTCAGAACGAACTCAAAGCATGCAATTGGGCCATCCTAAAAGATCTTCCACTGGATGATGCTGTAGCCTATTTTAATTCTAAATTTCTTACCATTCAAGATTCCAGTGCTCCTGTCCGCACCCTTAGAGCCAAAACTAAAACTGCCCCCTGGCTGTCCAAAGTAACCAAAATCAAAGCAAGAAATAAAGCATGGGACAAATGGCGTACCTCAAAAGACCCACTTGACCATGTTAAATTCCGGCAGCTAAGGAATGATACTAAGAAAGCCATATTGTTAGACAAAAAAAACCTTCTATCAACATCTTAAAAACATCAGAATAAACCTCAAAAGTTTTGGGCAGGAGTAAACAAACTGCTCCACCCCGGACAATCCACCACTCCCACACCATCAGCTTGTAACCCAAAATCTCCAGAGGAAACTGCAAATGTCTTTAACAGTTTCTTCACTAAGACCATCCAATCACTAGCTAGCCAACTGGCTCCCAGTGGCCCCAGTCTGGATTCCTCCTCGACCACTACCCCACTCTCCTTTAACTTCCAGCCTGCATCTACATCGACCATCAGATCTCTAAACTAAAACCCACTACCCTAGCAGCTGATCTCCCAACAGAATATCTACAAAAAGTGGCAGATGCCATTGCATACCCTATTTCTATTATAAACCAAACCTTGTCCGAAGCCACCATCCCTTCTCATCTGGAAGGTTTCCCACGTTATTCCTCTCCATAAAGGAGGGAACTCTTTAGATCTCTCAAACTACAGACCAATAGCCATACTATCACCACTGGCCAAAATATTGGAAAAATGTGTCCATAACCACTATCTCACCCAGAATAAACTACTGGCCAACTCTCAGCATGGCTTTAGGCCACACCACAGCACAACCTCAGCCCTCCTGTCCTTCTCTAACTCCATTAACCTCAACTGAAACAATAACAAACTTACCTCGGCTCTCTTCCTAGATCGCTCTAAGGCCTTTGATATGGTCAACCAACAACTTCTTATCCATATCCTGAAGAAACTGTCACTAAATAAATAACTGCGATTTAAATGGTTCCAGTGTTATCTGTCTGACAGACAACAAGCAGTAGTATGGCAGAATACACTATCCACTCGTCTACCCATCACACTTGGTATCCCCCAAGGCTCCATACTAGGGCCACTTCTCTTCTCAGTCTTTATCAATGACCTACCCACAATCACTCCCAAGACCACCTGCATCCAATACGCGGACAACTCCACTTTAATCTGTGCAGCTTCCTCCTCAGCTGAGCTGATGACTCTAACCCAGAATACTTTCAATGATGTTGAAAAAAGGGTTCGCAAACCATCAACTTATTTTAAACCCCAACAAAACTAAGCTGCTAATTTTTTCCCCCACCTGTAAGTCCTCTTCGCCATTCTTTACCATAAGATCCAATAATGGCACACATATCCCCAGATGTTCATACCAAACTCCTAGGGGTCACAGTCAACAATACCCTAAAATATGATACCCATGTCAATCAAACCATCAAAACAGTCAACAAAAACTGGGCTCCCTCTATAGGATCAAACCTTTCCTCACTCCATTTCCAAGAACTTCTATCGCTCGCTCCCACTTACTGTCTACCCTTCTCTATGCCTCCCCCACTTTTCACTAACTTGAATAAAACCAGTCTTAGCAAACTTGCAAGCTATTACAACCATATTGCTAAATTTGCTACAGGTACGACCTTTAGGACCCACCACTGTGTCAACTTAACTAGGTTGGCTTGAATGGGCTAGTCATCTCCGATACAACCAACTTATAATAGCCCACAAAGTTCTAAACCATCCTGATAAGACACCAGCACTAAACAAGATCATTAATCCCTACAGCAGCCTGAGGTCACTACGCTCTGCTGACAAACTGTTGGTTCAAACAACCAAAAGCATAAATGTGGCTGGTGACTTTCTATTTGCCAACTCTATAGGCAAAACTTAGAACTCACTACCTGCTGAACTTACTCTCCAGCCCTCTCTAACCCATTTCAAAAAAGCCTCAAACTACACTTTCAAATGCACTGGCAATGTCCCTGTTCAAAACCTGACCAACACCCATCCCCTGGTATTGGATATCTTGCCTAATTAAATCTGTCATTTGACTCTATGTATATGACTTTGCTTTGTGGCATATCTAGAGCTCATTACGGGATAAAGTTCTTATCTGTGTAAACCCTGTGTGAAACTCTCAGTTGCCTACCGTGTTCTATAAATGTTTGTAACCTTACTGAAGACTGTAAACTGTTAATTTGTAAATGTTAGTAATGTAATCTACTAACTTGTTGCTTTTCTCCCTGGGCCTTCACTGAAAATGGACATGTATCCAGTTGGATCATCCCGGTAAACAAATGTAAAATAAAAATAAATAAAATAAGTAAATAAATAAAATCTGCAGGCCAGAGACTGGATATACTCTATTAATCACCAGGGCTTATACTATCGCATCAAGATGGACAGGCGCTCCCGGAGGTTCCTTCTCTTCTGGTTGGGAGCCAATCATTATCAATTTCGAGCCCTGCCCTTTGGTATCACCACAGCCCCCCAGGTGTTCACCAAGGTAATGGCGGTAGTAGCGGCTCACCTGAGGCTTCAGGGTATTCGGGTCTTTCTGTACCTGGACGATTGGCTCTTTACTGCCCCGTCAGAGCATCTACTTTGTCGGGCCAGGGACTCCTTCCTTCGGCTAGCCAGCAAGTTGAACATAACAATCAACATGAACAAATCTGCTCTACTCCCGGTTCAGGTTTTGGATTTTATTGGGGCACAGCTGGACACATTACAAACGTGGTGTTCCTTACATCTGACAGGATACACAATCTGAGGTTACACGTCTTACACATTCTTCAGACCCATTTACTGACAGCCGAGGCAGTGTTAAGAGCATTGGGGTCTATGGTGGACACTATCAATATTCTTCCAATGGTGCTTCTTCATATGAGGGTATTGCAGTGGGACACTTGTGGTTCAGTGGTCCCTGTTAGACCTCCCTTTGTCCTTTCCAGTGAGAATCTCGAGAGCGTGCAGGGACTCCCTTTGGTGGTGGATTCAGTCCCCAGATCCCCTCAAAGGACGACTGTTCCAACCTGCCTTTCCCAAGACCACTGTGAGCACAGATGCCGCTCTACTAGGGTTGGGGGGCACTCCTCTGGAAGGACAGTCTGACACGTGGTCCTCTTCTGAGACCTAGCTCCACATTCGTGTTCTAGAGACGAGAGCGGTTCTTGAGTTGCAGACCATTCATGCTCCTCTTCCTCAAGGAATAATTGCAATTCAGATGGACAATATGTCAGTGGTCTAGTGCATCAACAGACGAGGAGGAACCAGATCTTATCCCCTGTGTCGAGAAGCCATGAGAGTGTGGGAATGGGTGATTTCCACCGGCCATTTTCTGGTGGCAACACACATTCCAGGACAGTCCAACATTCTAGGCGATGGGCTCTGCAGGTCTTTCCTGCTGACTTACGAGTGGTCTCTGAATTCTTCAGTAGCGAAACAGATCTTTCTAGAGTGGGGTTGTCCTTGCCGCCATCTCTTCGCATCTCCTTTCACCGAAAAATGCAGTGAGTTTTTTGCTCTGAACCCCCCTGCTAGGGGAGACCCCCACCCCCAGAGACGCTGTGTTTAATGCTTGGCCTCCCGGTCTTCTTTATGCATATCCTCCTCTTCCCCCTCATGTTGAGGTTTCTGCAGAAAGCCCAGAGGCTGGGGAGCGCTGTGATCCTCATCACCCCATTCTGGCCTCGACAGGTTTGGTTTTCCTTACTCAGGTCTCCTCTAGTTGTTCCACCATGGACCTTGGATCCAGTTCTGGATCTCCTCTTGCATCCCTTGGGGATCCCACACCCAAACCTGGACGGTCTGAAGCTCACTGCTTGGCTCCTCTGATTCCCATGATTATTAGGACACCCGGTTTGTCCTCCCCTGTTAAGTCCATTCTGATAACGGCCCATAAATCTTTTACCTGAAAAGTGTATCTTAGTAAATGGAAACGTTTCTCGATATGGGCCACTCAGCAGTCCCTGGACACTTTTACTGCACCTCTTTTGGCAGTCTTAGATTTTCTGGCTAGCATTTTTCATCAGGGCGCCAGTTCCTCTATGGTTAACTGGCAGCCATTTCTAATTTTCATGGGGGGGGGGGTGTAAATGTCTTCATTGGCTTCCTCTAAAGTTTGTAAGACTTTTCTTAAAGGTGCTTTCCTTAGAGCCCTGGTAAAGGATCCTATCCTGCCATAGGACCTTACCTTACTGTTGCAGGCATTGGTTTCTCCCCCTGCGGCTTTAGTGGATCTGCAGTTTTTGACCTGGAAATCTGCCTTCTTGGTCACCATCACTTCCACCAGAAGGGTGTCGGAGCTTCAGGCTCTTTCAGTCAAAATGCCCTACATGATTTTTCATAAAGATAGGGTGCCGCTTCGCACTAATCCGTCCTTCCTTCCTAAGGTAGCTTCGGAAGCCAATATTAATCAGGCAGTTGACTTGCCAGTCTTTTCCTAACTACCAGAACAAAGGGGAATATAGGTTACATTTATTGGACATGCATAAACGATTGAGGTTTTACCTACACAGAACTAAACCCTTCTGCAAATCTGATCAACCTTTTGTGTCTTATACCAAACCTTTCTTCGGTAAACCAGTTTCGAAAGTGACAATTGCTCGCTGGATTTCACAATGCATTGGCTGAGCCTATTTGGAGAGAAGTCTGTCTCTGCTAGGGAAAGTGAAAGCTCATTCAACCCGATCTATGGTTGCTTCAGTGGCCTTTTGGTCCAGGGTATCTTTGGACGATATTTATTCGGCGGCCCCTTGGGCCTAATCTCATACCTTTATTTCGCGTTATAAATTAGACATTGTTTCTAGGAGTAGAGCTTCCTTTGACTTTACGGTGCTCTGGAACATCCTTCTGTGAGGGCCATGAAGTGGATGTTGACAGGATGATGCAGAGGTTCCTCCAGATGCAGGCCCAACTAGGAGTTCTTTCAGTGGTGTTCCCATTGACCGCATAGGGTACAGGTCCAGCTACCGCTCCATTGGTTTCTCTTATTTCAGTCAGACCTCTGGATTCAGTGCCCAAGAGACAGAGCCTCCCTGGAGCACCCATGTCATAGCAAACAATCCTATTGACTTTGACTCCAGCAGTATGCCTTTCTCTGTCTCTCTCTCTGTCTCTCTCTCTGTCTCTCTCTCTCTGTCTCTCTCTCTCTCTCTCTCTCTCTGTCTCTCTCTCTGTCTCTCTCTCTCTCTCTCTCTCTCTGTCTCTCTCTCTGTCTCTCTCTCTCTCTCTCTCTGTCTCTCTCTCTCTCTCTCTCTCTCTGTCTCTCTCTCTCTCTCTCTCTGTCTCTCTCTCTCTGTCTCTCTCTCTCTGTCTCTCTCTCTGTCTCTCTCTCTCTGTCTCTCTCTCTCTGTCTCTCTCTCTCTCTCTCTCTCTCTGTCTCTCTCTCTGTCTCTCTCTGTCTCTCTCTACTTTGTCATCAGATTGGGATGAGTCTCTGTGCTGGCACTCAAAGGGTTGAGTCAGCTCTGGAGTTATCACATCCATCTCTTCTCCTTATTGCTTGATAGCTTGGCACCATTGTTGTTCTTTGTTTTGACCTGCCTCTGCTCCAGAGCCATTTCTTCGGTCTCTCCTTTAGATCAGATGAGTGGTTCTTCAGCTCTGATTGTAGCCTCAGCCTTTGAAGTATTTGAAAGATTCTTGCCAAGAGAAGAGAGGAGACTTGTCTCTGACACTCTGCTCCATCCTAACCCTTTGATTATCCCAGTGCAGAATCAGAAGCAGTAGTCTCATTCAGCCTTGGGCGTACTTGCCACATGAGTTCCCAGTCTGATCTTGACCCTTCTCCAAAAACCCAATGAGACTGGGTCCTCAGAAAGAGAAGTCTGAGGAAACATTTGGACTCCTCCCTGGAGTCTGCCACTGGAGACACGTATTTGGATGATGAGGAAGGGTTCCCACTATGCTCTCTGGAAGTCATCACCCTTGACATTCTGGAGTTGACGAAATAGTGATGGGCTTGGGCCAGCAATGTACTCTTCCCTGAGGAGTCTGTATTCTTGGAGGCTTTTAGAGATGGCTTTTGTACCCTTTGGATAGTGCCACCTGTTGATCCCCCCTATACTTGGTGGCTCAGCAAGCTTGGAAGAATCCTGATGTGATGGAACCAGTCCCTAAGAAACCAGATAAAATTCTTGGTCACGCCAAAGAACAGAGCACACTGGAGCAAGGATGCTATAGTTGTGGAGCTGGCCACAAAGAAGAATCTCTTGGAAGTGAGAACATCTGTCCATCCTCCTAACAGGGAGTCAAGGGCACTGGACAGGTTTGGGAAATTGATGCATGCATTTGGAGCGCTGACCAGCCTGGCCCATATCACACGCTTCTGGAGGGACTTGACCAAGGTGCTCGCCCGTTCCTTCTCTGGTTACTTACCATTGGACACCTAGAAAACAGTGGTGTCCCAATTGCCTGCCCTACAGTCTGTCTAATGTAGCCATGTGTTTGCTTTCAAATGCAGCTGATGATATGGCCAGAGCAGCATGCACCAGCACAGCCAATGGCCTGCACACCTAAATGCGATTTGTTACTTTGCGAAAGGCTTCAAGATATGCTCCTTTAAACACCCCTTTTGATGGTTTGACTCTTTGGACCAGAAGTTGAGAAGACTCTCACATGAGCAGGATGGCAAAACACTATCTGCTGTTGGAATCTGCTGCTCCACCCTGCAGAGGACCTTTTCTAGGAACCAGAGGGGGAAAGATGATGTCTATCAGAAAATCTCAAGGCATTCACCAAGACTCTTCTGGGGACAGACCCTCCCAAGATTTGGGGGGGGGGGGCGTCCATCAACAGACATCACCCTAGAGGCAGAGATGGGCCACATAATCAGGCTTTCACGGAGAAATCCTATCACCGATACTGAAGTGTTACCTGACATACTCTAGAGGCAGTCGAGGGACACTTCCCCCTGCAACCTCAAACCTAGCAGGCCATCACACAAGACTCACGGGTGCTGAGGATAATAACCTGAGGCTCTGTGACACCCGTTCCCTGGCCCAGTAGTCAAGGAGCCTCAGTCCTCACTACTAACACCAGTGGGGGGCATGCACATTGGGAGGATAAGTATACACACACAGTTAAGTACAATTTCCCTTAAGAGCACGCAGAGATCCCAGTCAGTCTGGGGCTGGTTTCTCCATTTCTCTCCAGATCCCCAGTACGACTCCCCACTGGCACAGCTATAAGGTTCAGATCTCAGCCGAGTGGTCAAGCCCAAACCTTCAGCACCCTCTCTGTCCAACCAGTGTTTTTTGTCCCTGCCCAAGTAGCTGACTCGCACACATTTTAAGATTTGATTTATATACAAACACACAGATGCTCCTGGGAAAGGCTGGCACAGGTTCTCAAGCGATGCCCCCTTCTGTCCGTACTGTACAGTATTACCACCTGCCACCAACCACCCTTATCAACTGCTATAAAGGCCTTTACCAAAGGGTGTCCAGTCCTACTGTGCAGTGTTACTGTTATCCAAATGGTAACTGTGACTAAGACTTCAGGCTGTTTAGGAATGGCTTGTACAGTATCACCAAATATATATGCAGGTACTCCAAGAGCTTGTATATCACTACACAAAACCAACCACAATTAATAGGTTTAAATACATTTCATAGGTAGGTACTAAGCTATTGGCCCTAGGGCCTATATAAGCCTAGCCAAAAGGTACCCTGGCTTTCACCACCCAAGAAAATTATTTTCCTGTGCCACTTTCGAGCAGAGCCACAGAAGTGATCCCTGGGGTGAATTTCCTGTCTCCCATCCAATCAAGATTTTTCTTGGAGTGCTAATGAGGAGCTTTGTTTGATATAGATAGGTAGTTTGTTCCAGAGTATGGGAAGTCTCTGGGACAAGAATCTATCCCTCCAGCATGTTCTGTTTAGTGTGGTGACAAGGTTTAGTTCCCTAGAGCTTGTAGCTCATAGGGATTGTGACTTCTTTAAGTGGAGCATGTCTAAAAGCTCTGGGTTTGACCTAGCTTTGTGTGTTAGGCAGAGATTGCCTCTGAGTAGGCGATATGTAACTGAGTAAAGCTGCAGTTTTTTGAGCCTATCTGCGTAGGGCATCTGTTTGAGGCCGGTAATCCTCTTTGTGAGGTACTTCTGTGGCCTTTCCAGTTGTTGTAGATGTCTTGTGAGGTACATACCAAAATGGACATTGTATTCTATAATTGGTCTAATGAGTGACGAGTAGAGGGGAACAATGACCTCTTTTTTTCCTGGATGAGAAGCCTTTTGTGATGAGGTGCGACTACTGTGGCGATGTGATTATTAAAGGAGAGACTACTGTCCACCTGTGTCCCAAGGTCTCTTATCACACTTTTGGTGTTAAGTAGACTACCGCCTATGTGGTAGTTCATGGGTGCAGAGTTTTTACCAAAAGAGATGACAGTGCACTTTTTGGCATTGCGCTTGAGGCCATGGCTTTAACACCAGGCATCTGTCTCAGTGAGGCCCTTTTGTAGGATGTCCACATCTTTTGGAGTTTTGATTATGGCTCCTAGTTTGCAGTCATCTGCGAACTTCATTAGCCAAAGACCTTCTGTGTTAGCCTGTACTTCAGAGAAGTAGATGCCAAACAGGAGAGGGCCCAGGACTGAACCTTGTGGTACTCCACTTGTCACTGGTCTGAAGTTGGATTTGGAGTTTGCTACTTTCACATTGTGGGTTCTGTCAGTGAGCCAGTTGGCAACCCATCTTGTGACACAGGGATTTATACCTAGTTTAGTGAGTTTATCTATAATTCCAGAGTAGGGATGGTGTTGAAAGCCTTGGCGAGATGTAGATAGGCTGTGTGAACCACCTTAACCTCGTCTATGGCTTTGGTGACTGCTTCAAAGAAGTTTGTCAGGTTTAGGAGACATGATCTGCCTTTTACAAACCCGAACTGGGTGGGGTCCTGAGTTTGGAGATTACCAATGTCATTGTTTATAAGTTCCGTGATGATATGTTCCATAGCCTTGCAGACCAGGTTCATTAGGCTAATGGGGCGGTAGTTTCCAGGGTCTGTGGTGGCTCCCCCTTTGTGGAGTGGGATAACCGTTGGTGTGCGCCATTCAGTGGGCACATGGCCTGAGGTGAGGCTCTGAATGAACATGGTACTTTGGTGGGGTGCCAGTTCGTTCTGTAGTTCATGTAGAACACCAGCCTGGGATGTTTTCAGGTCCCATGGATGCTGTGTTCTTGGCTTTGGATAGTGTTTTTTTACCTGTGCAGCCGTGATTACAGGAACTTTGCATTCTTCTGGTATAGAGATGGGCCCTTTAGGGGATGACAGGGGGTAAAGTTAGCACAGAACCTGTCTGCCAGGATGTTGGCATTATCAGTTGGTTCTGTATATTTAGTGCCATTGTGCTGTAACTCAGAGAAGACCTGAGTGTTGCCGCCGAGATTCTTGACATAGCTGTAGAATGCTTTGTGGTTGTCTTTAGAGTCAGTGGTGATTTTGTTTTCATAACTAGCTTTGGAGGATTTTGAGGGATTTTGGCTTCTTACTGAGGCTGACCAGGGAGTTTCTCCAATCATGGGATTTTACTCTTTTTTTTTTTTTGCAACAGTGTCTTTCTTCTGTTGTAGAGTTTGTTTATGGCAGGGGACCACCAGATTGGCTTCCTTTTTTTTTTTGGAGGATAGCATCTTGGTTCTGTTAGGGATTGCACGATCCATGCACTCGTGTAAGTGCTTATAAAGTGCATTTGTGTAGGATTCAGCATCATACCTCTATTGTCCGTCAGCATGGGTGTCGTGAAGTTTGCCACTTCTGTCTTAAAGGACCACTACGGGCAAATGATGAAGAAAACATATATTTTTTATCTTGCCATGATTTACTACACCTCTCAAAGCTGCCTTCAGCAAAATAAGTACTCATTCCTAATTTTATTTTGTTTTTACTTTTGTCTGCCCTCATGGGGGCAGACGTGGTAATTCCTTTGGAAAGCTAAATCTGTCCTATAATGCAGACTGTGAGGACAAATAGCCCTACCATTTGTTGTCAGACTAGACTTCCATTCACTTACAATGGAACTCATGAAAAAAACTGCCAAGTTTGAGAGTCTGCAGCTCATGTGTCATTGACTGGTATGCGTTGAGTTTTACAAATGTTGTTCCTACTGATGTACTACACATTCACTGAAAGAAACTTGCAAAAGTGTCAAATTACTGAGATAAAAAAGACTTTTCACAAGGAGCAGTTTTGCAAGTTTCAGTTCCTGGCCAGGTTACTCCTCCCATCTCCCAGTGGGCTACAGTTTCACATTTCTAGCTTTGCTAGATTCAACTATTTTGTCAGCTTTGCATGACAATAGAAATAATAAAATAGCCTGGTGTGCCACTAAAACTGTTCCCTTGTATGTCTCTTCACTTCTGAATAGCAATTCCCAAGAATAATAAAAAAAAAAAGCAAACTCATCAGTCCAGAGTTTAGGCTAGTCTATCCATTTTTTAAAATGTGCACAGTAAAATATTCAACTTGTAATGCATTTTGGCTGTTGACATGGTAATCTTTACATAGTTATTCTCTTATAGTATAACCTGAACTTATGGTATTTAATGATAAATTTTACAATTCTCAGTTTCTTAACAATGACCTCCCAAGCCTCTGATGTGACCTAGTACTTTCTTACTATTGCTTTATGTAGTTTGTCTTAGTTGTATACTTGTAGTGTGTTTTTCATCCTCTCAGCAACAGACTCCTGGAGAAGCATATACTTTTATTGAAAGAGTACCAGCAGCTGTAGCAGTGATACCACACTCCAAAACAATGCACTCCAACATAGTACTGACAAACACAAGGGAATGTATATGTCTGAATCAAGCAGTGATGAAATTGCTAGGGACTTCACAGAGCAAAATTTTACTCTTAATTTCTCCATTTCATAATGCATAACATTCGCACCACACTTACAAAGGCACATCTCCACCTTCCACAAACACAGCAACCCACACAACTGCTACGGATTCTCCCTTCAGTTATTGCAAGCCAAGAATAACACTTTTTAATAAGGATACCTACCAGACAAGTCTGCATAGCACACTTGCTCTACCTGCATCATCGCAGCTCGCCCCCCCCCAGCAACTGCAACATTGCCAGATAAAACCACTGCTATGGTCCGGTTTCTCCCTACAGTTATTGCAAGCCAAGAATAAAGTACAGTTGTGTACTCTTACCATAAATGTAGATGTTAGAGTATGTTCACTGTTACAGTCATTACTGTAGGGTTCTTTCTGCTGGCAGCAGCCCTAGATCGGCCAGAGTCCCAAAGTCGGGTCCGACGTCGGCTGAAGTCGCTCCTGCCCTGAAGTCAGTGCACCAGGGGTATAAAGACCTCAGCCGACGCCAGTTTCCCCAGTTTTTCTTGCCCCAGATGTCAGGTGCCCAAAAATGAAGGCCAAAAGCTTAATCAAAAAGAATAAGCAAACATAAACCAGAACATTCCCAAATATCACCAGCAAAAATACCTCGGAGAAAAAAGAAATGTCAAGGAGACACGGACAGCACTCAAAGAACAACAAAAGAGGGGACAGGAGGGAGGGTAACCCAGACTGTAACAGTGAACATACTCGAACATCTACATTTATGGTAAGAGTACACAACTGTACTATGTTCGTGGTTCACTGTTACAGTCATTACTGTAGGCTTGAATCCCAAAGCTAAGAAAGGGTGAATGGAGAAGGAACAGAAGGGGCGGCCACAAAACCCTGCAGGACTGCAGAGGCAAAACCTGCCCTAGATTTAGAATAGAGAGGGAGACTGTAGTAGTTAGAAAAAGTATGCACAGAACTCCAAGTTGCAGCTTCTAAGATCTCCTTGGTAGGAACTCCACTGAGAAAAGCTGCCGAAGTGGTAGTAGCTCTGGTAGAATGTGTTCTGACATTAACAGGAACAGGCTTACCATGATGAGAGTAACAGAACTTGATGCAGTGGGCAATCCACTTAGAAATAGTCTGCTTAGTGATTGCTCTCCCCTGTGAGGTAGAAGCATAAGCCACAAACAATTGGTCCTATTTCCTGAAAATCTTGGTCCTGTCCAGGTAAAAACGAAGCCGCCTGTGTACATCTAAAGAATGCAAAATACTTTCCTCTTCACTTTGAGGATTAGGATAAAAGGTAGGCAAATGAATAGTCTGATTCAAGGTTACTTTCAAAACCACCTTAGGCATAAAGATGGGATTAGTCCTCAGGGACACCCTGTCCTGATGAAAAATAATAAAGGGTTCTACAGCCATGAGAGCTTGCAATTCCGAAACTCTTCTGGCAGAGGTAATGGCTAAAAGAAAAGCAGTTTTCCATGATAAAAACTTTAAATCTGTAGAAGCTGCAGTTTCAAAAGGATATAAAGTTAACTTTTCCAAAACAAAGTTGAGATCCCAAGTGGGAACTGGTGCTCTTAAAGGTGGCCTTATATTCTTCGCCCCTCTCATATATTGCTTAAGTAACGGATGAGAAAAGATTGGGGGATCCGTATTGTAATGTGCAGAAATAGCAGAAGCATGAATTTTGATAGATGAAAAAGATAGGCCCTTATGTAACATCTCTGTTAGGTATTGTAAAATCAGAGGAAAGTTTGGAACTGCAGAATCAAAACCCTGGGCCTGAGTCCAAGAGCAAAATCTTTTCCATTTACCTGCATAAGATTTCCTGGTGCTGGACCATCTAGCTTCAAGAATTGCATCCAGTACCTGTTTGGTAAGGGTAGAACTGTTTAAAGACTCTGGATCCGCCAGGCTGCTAGATTCGGAGTTTTGACATGACTGTGCAGGATCTGGCCGTCTTGTTGAGACAGTAGATGTGGAAGTTGTGGCAAAATCCAGGGTGGATCCTGAGCCAGGTTCATCAGGGTGGAATACCAGAATTGCCGAGGCCAGTTGGTTCATAGGTTCATACTAGGCTATATGCCCTGAGGCAATTATAAGCCTTGCCCGATTCTGTATGGCTTACGCCACCCCTTGATTTGAGTATACTGTGCCCTTTAAGGTTTAGTTTACTGTGCCTCTGTCTAATAGTGACACGGGAGTAATCCCTGGGACAAACCTACGATCCCCCATCCACCTATCGAGATTCTTCTTGAAGAGATTCAGTGAGGTGCTCTGCCTCACATGAACTGGAATTCTATTCCAGAGCGAAGGGAGCCTCTGGGTTATGAACCTGTCCCTCCAGCAAGTTCTATTTATTTCTGTGCTGAGGTTCAAGTCCCTCGAGCGTGTGGCTCTAAGGGATTTAGATTTACTGAGGTGGAGCATGTCCATTAATTCTGGATTTGACATAGCTTTGTATGTCAGGCATAGATCGCCTCGAAGTAAGCGGTATGCAACTGAGTAGAGCTGGAGTTTTTTTAATCGAGCAGCATATGACATCTGTTTGAGACCCTTGATCCTCTTGGTGAGATACTTTTGGGGTCTTTCTAATTGCTGCAGGTGTCGGGTAAGGTACATCCCAAAAGGAGCATTGTATTCTATGATGGGCCTGATGAGGGATGAATAAAGGGGCACGATTACCTCTCTTGATCTAGATGAGAAACCCTTCGTAATGAGGTGGGCTATGTAGAAGGTCTTTCTAACCACTTTGGCAATGTGGTTTTCAAAGGAGAGATTGCTATCAACTTGGGTCCCCAATAACTTTCTCTGTACTTAATGGGTTTCTGCCTATGTGGTAATTTGTGGGCACATTGTTTTTGCCAAAGGGTATGACTATACATTTTTTTGGCATTTAGCTTTAGACCATGGCGCTGGCACCAGTTATCTGTCTCTGTGAGACCTTTTTGAAGGATGTTTGTGTCAGCTGGAGAGTTGATTATGGCTCCCAGTTTGCAGTCGTCTGCGAACTTGGTGAGCCATAGTCCTCCCACGTTTGCCTGTACCTCGGAAAAGTATATACCGAACAAAAGTGGTCCCAGGACAGAACCCTGTGGGATGCCACTTGTGACTGGTTTCAAAGTGGTCCCAGGACAGAACCCTGTGGGATGCCACTTGTGACTGGTTTCGAGTCTGACATGGCTCCAGCAACTCTCACTCTGTGGGTTCTGTCTTTGAGCCAGTTTGCGACCCATCTTGTGACATAGGGGTTTATATTTAAGCTGGATAGCTCATCTATGATGCCCGAGTGGGGTATTGTGTCAGATGCCTTTGCAAGGTCCAGATAGGCTGTGTGTGGACTACCTACCCTTCATCTATGGCTTTGGTGACTGTTTCAAAGAAGTCAACCAGGTTCAAAAGGCAGGATCTGCCCTTGACAAAGCTGAACTGGGTAGGATTTAGTGTCTGTAGGTCCCCAATGTCTTTGTTTATGAGCTCCATGATGATCCTCTCCATAGCCTTGCAGACTAAGCTAGTCAGGCTTATGGGGCGATAGTTTCCAGGGTCCGTAGAGGCTTCACCTTTGTGGAGTGGGACTACTGTTGCTGTACGCCATTCTGTGGGCACATATCCTGTAGTGAGGCTGTGATTGTATAGCTGTTTTATTTGAGGGATTAGTTCCTCTTGGAGTTCATGTAGGACGTAACCTGGGACGCCATCTGCTCCCATGGAAGCAGTTTTTTGCTTTGGAGAGGGCAGCCTTCACCTGAGCATCAGAGATGTTTGGGAGGTAGCCCTCTGCTGGGATAGATACTTGCTCTTTTGGGGGGGTGGAGAAGTTTGCACTGAACCTGTCTGCCAGGATATTGGCGCTGTCTGTGGGTTCAGTGTATTTTTTGTCGTTTAGAATCAACTCAGAACAAGTCTGAGAATTGCATCCCAGGTTTCTAACATAACTGAAAAAAGTCTTATGATTGTCTTTGGTGTCCTGTGCAATTTTTCTCTCTAAGCTGGCCTTGGAGGATTTTATGAGGGATCGTAATTTTTTGCTAGTACTGATCAGAGATGCCTTCCCTATTAGGGATTTTGCTCTATCATGTAGTAGCTTCCTCCTTCTGTTGTACAGTTTATTTATGGCAGGGGTCCACCAGACTGGACGCCTGACTTTGGATGATTGGGTCTTGGTTTTGTTTGGGATAGCATGATCCATGCATTCCTGGAGATGTCCGTAGAATGCGTTTATATAGGATTCTGCAGTTTGGGCTGTAGTTTCCACTGGCCCTGGGGCCTTGACGGATTCCACTTCAGTTTTGAGAAGTTCGCTTTTGAGAAATTTTTCACTGTGGTTTTCTGGGCTGGGGGTGGGGTCGGGATGTGGACATCCAGTGAGATTAATTTATGGTCTGATCTTACCAATGAGGGATATACTTCTGGTGTGGAGCATAGAGTCCCCATGTTGGTAATGATCAGGTCTAGTATGTTGTCCCCTCTTGTGGGAGTGGTGACTAGTTGTTCCATAGCATTTGAGTTTATTATTTCCAGGAACCTTTGGGCTAAGGTGCTGGGGCTTGAGTAGTGCTCCCAGTCAATGTTTGGGTAGTTGAAGTCACCCAATATAATGGTGTTCGGAGAAATCTTCATGTTCTCCAATGTTTTCAGGAAAGCAGAGTGGGATTCCTGACTTTGAGAGGGTGGTCTGTAGGATGCTATAAACTGAAAAGCAGTCTTGCCCACTGTTAGTTGCACATGGATGGTCTTCGATACTTCGTGCAATGCCACTAACCTGGAGGTGTGGATATCCTTGATAAATATGGAAACTCCCCCTCCTTTTGTGGTTCGGTTCGGGTTTTGGGGCCGAAAAGCATGATATGAGGTATAGCCTGGTGTAGTGCTGGGGTGCTCTCTGGAGCCTTGAACCAGGTTTCTGTCACTGCACAGATATCTATGTTCTCCATATTGAGGTGAGCTTAGAGTGCATGTATCTTGAGGTTAAGACTTCTGGCGTTTAGCAGCATTACGTTTCTTGTTCCTTGTGCTGTCTATGGGGGAGGGTTTGACTTTTGAGCCTTGCCTAAAAAAGGCACTATGGGGGTGGCAAGAGCCTTTGCCAATATCCGAAAGCCCAGTGGTGACAGGTGCAAGCCGTCCCTAGCGAAGCAATGTGGCTTGTCGAGCATGTCATCCCAGGCTGACAGACACTGGATCCCCTTTGAATGACACCAACATTTTAGCCAATTGTTAAAATCGATCATTTTGTCTTTGTACTGTGGCATCATTCTAGGTGAGGGTAAGATGCTGCTCAAGGTCAGGGTCATACCAGCCTGGGCTACATGAAGCCAGTTGGGAGCCAGTAAAATCATTTGCGGCCTGTCCTGTTTGATTTTCAGAAGTACCCGAGGAAGAAGAGGCAAAGGAGGAAAAGCATATACTGAGAGGTGCTTCCAACTGAATGAAAGAGCATCCACTTTCCATGCTAGCTTGTGATAGGTCCTCGTGCAGAACGTTTGAAGTTGATGGCTTTGGGGAGATGCAAAAAGATCTATGTCCGGGCACCCCCATGCCTCCATTATCATCCTGACTATCCGAACATCCATTCGTGTGGATCCAAGAGAGTTCTGCTTAGACTGTCCGCCAGAGTGTTGGCCTTTCTTGGCAAGAATTGAGCTAGTAAGTCCACCTTGTTGGCTAGTGCTGTGTTCCACAGAGCCATGGCCAAACTGCACAGGGGGTAAGAATGAGAGCCTCCCTGCTTGTTTATGTACCACATCACCGTAGTGTTGTTTGTCTTTATCAGTAATTGCCCCGGTAGAATAAGATCTTTGAAGGCTGTCAGGGCATTCTGTACAGCTAGAATCTCCTTCAAATTTATGTGCAGATGCATTTGATCCTCTGTCCAGGCACCCTGAAGACATTTCCCTTGCATGTGGGCTCCCCATGCATGATCCGAAGCATCCGTCGTTATGACTTGATTGGCTGGAATGGGACAGAAAGGTCTCCCCTTGTTTTGGAGACGGGCCTCGGCCCACCAAAGAAACTCCTGCCGGAGACCAGGCAAAATTGCGATCACTGTTTCCAGACTGTGGCAATGCTGAGACCATACACTCTTGAGGTACCACTGTATCTTCCACATATGCAGCCTTGCATATGGTATTAACAGAATGCAGGATGCCATGTAACCCAGAGCCTGCAGAACTTTTCTTGCAGACAGCTGACTCATTAAAGCCAGATTTTTGAAATAAGCCAGTTGCACTTTTTTGTCTGGTGTCAAATAAGCCATCTGGGTTGTAGTGCTCAGATGCGCACCCAGGAAAGTCATTTGCTGCGTGGGCACGAGGTTTGATTTCTTTAGGTTCACCGTGAACCCTAGGCACAAGAGAAGATGCTGCACAAATGTTAGATGCTGAAGTAAAGTCTCCTTGTCGTCCGCTTGAATGAGACAATCGTCCAGATAAGGGTATATTTGAATTCCCTTCTGTCTGCAAAACACCATTACTGGTGCCAGGCACTTTGTAAAGACCCTGGGCGCAGTAGATTAGCCAAAGGGCAGCACAGAGAACTGGTAATGCCATGAGCCCGCTTTGAATTTCAGGTACCTTCTGTACTGTTGCTGTATGGGAATATGCAGGTAAGCCTCCTTCAAGTCCAAAGTCACCATCCAAGCGTTCTTGCTCAGCGTAGGCAGCAGCTGCTGCAGAGTGAGCATCTTGAATTTTGGAATTTCTAGGAAGGTGTTCAATACGGAAAGGTCCAGGATTGGTCTCCATGCGTTTTCCTTCCTGGGAACCAGGAAAAGTCTTGAATAAAACCCTCGCCCCATTTCTGAATCTGGTACCAAACCTATGGCCTTCATATCCATGAGAGACCGAACTTGCCGTTGTGCTCTGCCCATTGATGCTTTGGCAGATCTGGCCATCCATTTGATCTTGGCAAGGTATGGAAATGAAACTTGTAACCCCTTGAAACTATGTCCAGAACCCATTTGTCTTGGGTTATGCAGCTCCAGTTGTGATAAAAAAAGAGAGATTTTTCCTCCCAAAGGCGCATCCAGGAGGGATGCCCCTGGAGCTAGTAAGGGAGAGTCATAATGACTGTTTCCTGCAAGGTTGTGACCTATCTTCCCTTCCCTTGGGAGAGGGGACACTCCACTGCTTATTTCTGAAAGGGGGCTGTGCCTGACTCCTACCTCTGGAATGCCTGTATCTGCCCCTCTGAGGTCTGTCCGGTCTCGGAAAGGACCAAGGTTTAGCTAGCCAATTCCTGCTAAATCTAGGGGGTTGTACCTGAAGAAAATCTTTAACCGTCTGCATAGATTTGGCTTTGTCTTCCATTTTCTTCAATACTCCCTCAGCTTTGGCCCCAAAGAAAACATTGTGTTGCAAAGGGGCATCTAAAAGCTTTGCTTTAACCTGCTCAGGCAAACTTTGCTCTTTTAACCAAGCGTGCCTTCTAATAACTGCACCAGTTGCTGCAGCCCTGCAAAAAGCCACCAAAGAATCAAAACCACAGTGCAGGGTATGTTTACCCACCTGCTCAGTAGCATGCAATAAATCCTGTAATTCCTTATTGTCTGCACCACCAGAAACAGTAGACATCTTTTGCTTTAACACAGACAAAAGGTATTGCTGATATTTTAACATATGAAATTGACAATTCAAAGCTCTAATAGACAATGTAGCAGAAGTATAAACTTTTTTGCCCCATTTTTCCAAGGCTCTGGACTCGCGGTCAGAGGGAATAGGATTCTTAGCAGAGGCCGCTTTAAAACCCTTAGGGCCCTGAGAAATAGTTTCTGGATCAGCTGAAGGATTCTTAAAAAGATATTTGTGGGAATCTGGAACCCTATAATACCTATCCGGTTTGACAGGAGCAGGAGGAAAAGAATCAGGAGAGAGAGATGCCTCTGTAAAAACATCATCCACAATGTCCAATACAGGGGGAATAGCCAGGAGTCTATGCTGTGGAAGCAGAAGAAAATCCCTAAGCCTTTTCTTAGATTCAGAGTATTCCTGCCCTTCCCAGTGAAATTGCTCTCTCATGTCATGCAAGGTTTCCCCAAATGAATAATCCTCAGGAGGAGAGGCCAAAAGAAGGGATTCTTCAGCATCAGAATCCTCATAAGGAGGGAAGGAATAATCCTGCTCAGAAGAAGAAGCAGAAGAAATCGAAACTTGATCTGAGGAATCATAATCTGGCTCTAGCCTAGGTCTCTTGTCAGGAGGGGGATGAGAACCCCTGATCATAGTTAACAGGTCTTCAGCCATTCTAAGCATCTGTCTTTGAGGTCTAGGGCCCTGAACAGAAGGTGCCTGTGCATGCTGCTTTGTCTTTGCCGGAGCCTTAGTCTTTGCCTTTGTCCTTGACTGCAAAACTGGAGTCATCTGTACATGAAGCTGTGTAGGCCTAAAAACTCCCTCAGAAGCCGGTGCCTGCACAGCGGCTCCAGACCCATCTGAGGGAGCAATATCCGGAGGTCCAATCCCTGAAAAGTCTGAAGGCCCCATCGGCTCCTCACGGGAGTCGGTACAGGCAATCTGTTTAAAAGTGGTGGATGACAGGGGCTGCGATAGCGCCTCACTGGCGACAGCCGAACCGGCAACTGGCTCTGGTTGAATAAAGTCATCCACTTTGGACCTCGGAGGCCTGTCTTTATCCTTGCACCTCTTATACACTGCAGTAGCTGGATAAGAATCCAACGACATATTGTAATTAAATCTTTTTCCAAAATAATGAAAGGCAAAATCATACCTACGCCTAATAGTGCGTTGATTAAACTTAGCACAAAACCTACAATTAGCTACGTCATGTTCAGGACCTAAGCAAGGTATACAGTAAGAGTGAAAATCCTTATAAGGTATTTGCTTCCCACAAGAAATACAGTTAACTTTTTCTGACATCGGACTGGAGCAAGAAAAAGGTTTCCCCAACGGGGTACTTAGCTCAAAAGAAGTCTTCAATTCAAAAGCCACCAAAAACAAACAGGAGTCGGCCGACCTGCACTTGCGAACTGCTTTGCAATGGGCACCGCATGGCAAGAAAGACTGGGGAAAATGGCGTCGGCTGAGGTCTTTAAACCCCTGGCGCACTGACATCAGGGCAGGAGCGACTTCAGCCGACGTCTGACCCGACTTTGGGACTCTGGCCGATCTAGGGCTGCTGCCAGCAGGAAGAACCCTACAGTAATGACTGTAACAGTGAACCACGAAGAACATCACTTTTTAATAAGGTTACCTACCAGACAATGTATAGGTAACTGGATATTTACAGTTCTTGTTATTAGCAGATGTGGTCCTCAACAGTTATGTTTTAACCATTGTGACTGGTGATTTACATTTCCTTTTACAGCACATTTGTTACTTTTACTAGTTATTTTTTAAACATTGTTTTGGCCGGCATGCACACCTGCAAGCCCCCCCCCCCCAGGCAACTATAGCTTTGTCTATTGCCACTGGTTGTCATAACTTAACAATATACTTGCTGTATCATGTCCCAAATAGATCTGCCTACACACTGAATACTTGTAAAGTAAGGTAAGTACCATTTACTTGGTGTATTTTGTCCCCAGATAGATTTACCTTCCTTTGTATTACTTGCACATCAAGGCCTTAAAGTAGTGTTTCTGCAACTAACTGCTTACACTCCTAATTTCCTGCTTCGACATCTTCCTTGCTTACACTTGCATTACAGCTCCAAGGCTTCCACTTCTTATGCTGATTACTTTTCTTTGCAGTTTTCTGTGAGGGGGTGGGCCAGATCTCTACTGGCTTTTTCTGGTTATACCTTCCCCCATTTTGTATCTCCCTCCTCTAACTCCCTCCTCCCCCATGCACATTAACTAGTCTAAATTAGTGGGTCTCCTTGAGCGGCGCCCCTTTGAAAGTTATCTTTTGGCCAGCTTGTGGTGAGGAAGCTTCCCCAGACCTTTTTCAGTGTGACTGCATCAATATAAGTAAATTTAACTAGTACAATACAGCCAAACAGACAAATCTGGTGTAAACCGAAACAAGTGGAACGATACATTTGGCGTACAAAGAAAAGAAACAAGTAAGCCCATTGATATAATTGGAGTTAGTGTTGGTCCCGCTGCACTCGGGCTCACTCCACTCCCCTCCCTGCTTCCTATTCCCACCCACCCCCACTAGTGCTACATTTCAACTGAACTTAGCCACGCCCATCATGCTAACCACCACTCAGTGAATCTGCCCCACCCCTGTACCCATTTCCTTCTCTTCCACTATTCCACATCCTGTAAAGCACAGTCTTCCATCCAACTACCTTACAATCACAAACAACACCTCTCATCATCCACCACACCCACCCCGCCCACCCCATCCCAAGCAGATCTCTCACTCATGACCAAACCCAGCCAAACCATGCCCAAACTACCCAAACCCACATACACCTCTTACTATTGCTCCTAGGTGTATCCACACTTCCACTGCTAACTTCTATCACCAACCACCAAAAACAACTTAATTTTATCCATACACCAAGAAAAACTACTTTCACTGACATAACTACAACACATCCTTTTACTCAACTAGTCCCACATCACTACCAAACCTTCTTTATTCACCACTATGCACACAGATCACAGCCATCGCACTACCAGTCTCAAACAACTATAAAGAACTTTAAGACCCTAAGCAAACTACTCAAGCTCTATTTTTACCTCAGAACCTAACTTATTAGCTGCGGTGATATACAACCAAACCCAGGCCCTGAAAATCTAGGAGCCCCAACCCTCAACCTGAATGATACCCTACTCCACCAAGACAAATCCACGCTCCTAATTTTAAATTTAAATGTTAGGTATACTAAAAGTCCACGACCTTCATGCACTACTCTCCTTTTATCAACCTGAGATAGTCATACTAACAGAGACTTGGCTTAAACCAGGCAACCACAACAATGAAATCACTCCACCAGGTTACAATATAATTCGTAGTGATAGAATAGGTAAAAAAAAAGGGGGGGGTGTTGCTGTAGTGTATAAATCTCACATCATCCTTGAGAAAGCAGACATAACAAACCTAGACCTCATAAAGTTGAACTCATTCTAACAAAACTAAAACTTAATGATAATAAACGCATCAACATCATAGGGTGCTACATCCCTCCAGGCAGCAATATCCCCATTACAGAAAAACTCCTAGAATGGATATCTAACTCCCTCCCCCAGGAAAGCATAGTATTAGGAGACCTTAGTACTGACTGGCAAAACTGTTCCAGTCATAAGCCACTCTCCCATATTAACCTACATGGCCTAACCCAACTCATCACTTCTCCCCACAAGAACAGACAAGAGAACCAAACATCAATCCACTCTAGATTGGATACTCTTATCCCACCCATCACTGATATCCCTAGCAGGATGTCTACCAGACACCTCGTGTAAGTGCCTCTAGAGTGCATTTGTGTAGGATTCAGCAGTCATAACTGTATTGTCCATCTCAATGGGTGTCATGAAGTTCGCCACTTCTGTCTTAAGAAGCATGAAGTTGGCATTGGAGAAATGTTTTACTGTGGTTTCCTTAATGAGGAGTGAGGGGAGGTGGATATCTAGGGTGATTAGCTTATGGTTGGATCTGACCAACGCGGAGTTGACTTCAGGATGGAGCCTTGGAGTACTCCTAGGGAGACTGGTAGGGAGGGGGAGAGTTGGTTTTTCCACATAACAGCTTGTTTCCTTCCCTCTAGGTAGTTTTTGAACCAGGAGATGGCAGGGGTAGTAAGGTTTGGAGGTGCTAGTGAAAGAAGGAGGAGTTTATTGTGGCTAACCATATTGAATGCTTTGGACAAGTCAAGGAAGGTGGCAGATACAAGGAGTCCATTGTTTCTGTGAGTATTGACAATGTTGGTGAATTCTCTTAGTGCGGTGGAGGTGCTATGGAAGGGTCTAAAGCCATGTTGTTGTGTTGCTTTTAGATTATTTTCTAGGAGATATTTCATTAGTTGCTTGTGTATTACCCTCTCTAAAATTTTAGATAAAGGGGGTAGTATGGCTATAGGGTGGTAGTTACTGAGTTCCAGACAGGTTCCCCCTTTATGTAGAGGGATGATTTGTGATATTTTCCATAGCTTGGGTACTATGCACTCGGAGATGGACCTGTTAATTAGGATGGAGACAGGATATGATATGGCATCTGCAGCCCGGTGGAGGTATTCAGCGGGTAATTTACCTTCAGCTAGAGACGTTGGTTTGAGCTTGTGGAGTAGTTTTTCAATGGATTTGGTTGGTTCTGGGTGGAAGCTGAACTTGAGGCAATTGTTAGTTGGAGGTGTGGGGTGGATTTGCAGGGATGGGGGTGTTGTCATAGGGTTGGTTGTTTGTAAGGGTCTGGATGGTTTCCATAAAGTATTTATTAAATTGTGTGGGGATGTCTTCTTGGTTATCTATTTTTGAGGTTGGGGTAGTTGTTTTATATGCTTGCAGAATAGAGTTAATTGCTGCCCAGAAGTTTTGTGGGTTGTTCCTGTGCTTATCCTGTAACTTTTGGTAGCAAGATGTTTTGTCTGTTTTGTTGTTTTTTGGCTTTGTTATGTAGTTCAACATATATTTGTTTGTTCAATTGGGGGTTACTGTTTAGGTAGTTGGTCCAGGCCTTGTTTCTTTTTTTGAGGAGGGATTTTGTGTCTGGGGCTAACCAGGGGGCGTATTTTAGTTTTAATTCTTGTTGTTCTGGAGGGGGCATGATGATTAAGGGTGTTTAAGAAGGTAGTATTGAAATATAGTACAGCTTCATCAAGAGGTAGGTTTTTAAGGGGGGCCCAGTTGCACATTTTAGGTTGTTTATAAAGTTGAAGCAGTTAAAGTGTTTTTTGTTTCTAATTAGGCATGTAGATATTTGGGTCAGTTGTAGTGATTTTGATCTGAGTAAGAATGTGGCTTGGTAACTACTTGGTGTCTGGTAGACACCCTGCTAGGGATATCAGTGATGGGTGGGATAAGAGTATCCAATCTAGAGTGGATTGATGTGTGGTTCTCTTTTCTGTTCTTGTGGGGGGAAGTGATGAGTTGGGTTAGGCCATGTAGGTTAATATGGGAGAGTGGCTTATGAATGGAACAGTTTTGCCAGTCATTATTAAGGTCTCCTAATACTATGCTTTCCTGGGGGAGGGAGTTAGATATCCATTCTAGGAATTTTTCTGTAATGGGGATATTGTTGCCTGGAGGGATGTAGCACTCTATGATGTTGATGCGTTTATTATCATTAAGTTTTAGTTTTGTTAGAGTGTATTCAACTTTGAGGTCTAGGGTTGTTATGTCTACTTTCTCAAGGATGATGTGAGATTTATACACTACAGCAACACCCCCCCCCCTTTTTTTTTTTTTACCTATTCTATCACTACGAATTACATTGTAACTTGGTGGAGTGATTTCATTGTTGTGGTTGCCTGGTTTAAGCCAAGTCTCTGTTAGCATGACTATCTCAGGTTGATAAAAGGAGAGTAGTGCATGAAGGTCGTGGACTTTGTTTAGTATACTTAACATTTAAATTTAAAATTAGGAGCGTGGATTTGTCTCGGTGGAGTAGGGTATCATTAGGGTTGGGGCTCCTAGATTTTCTGGGCCTGGGTTTGGGTGTATATCACCGCAGCTAATGAGTTAGGTTCTGAGGTAAAAATAGTTTGAGTAGTTTGTTTAGGGTCTTAAAGTTCTTTATAGTTGTTTGAGACTGGTAGTGTGATGGTTGTGATCTGTGTGCATAGTGGTAAATAAAGAAGGTTTGGTAGTGATGTGGGACTAGTTGAGTAAAAGGGTGTGTTGTAATAATGTCAGTGGAAGTAGTTTTTCTTGGTATATGGATAAAATTAAGTTGTTTTTGGTGGTTGGTGATAGAAGTTAGCTGTGGGAGTGTGGGTACACCTAGGAGCAATAGTAAGAGGTGTATGTATGTGGGTTTGGGTAGTTTGGGCATGGTATGGTCATGAGTGAGAGATCTGCTTGGGATGGGGTGGGTGTGGTGGATGATGAGAGGTGTTGTTTGTGATTGTAAGGTAGTTAGATGGAAGACTGTGCTTTACAGGATATGGAATAGTGGAAGAGAAGGAAATGGGTACAGGGGTGGGGCAGATTCAGTGATTGGCAGTTAGCATGATGGGTGTGGCTAAGTTCAGTTGAAATGTAGCACTAGTGGGGGCGGGTGGGAATAGGAAGCAGGGAGGGGAGCGGAGTGAGCCCGAGCGCAGCGTGGCTAACACCAACTCCAATTATATCAATGGGCTTACTTGTTTCTTTTCTTTGTACACCAAATGTATCATTCCACTTGTTTCTGTTTACACCAAATGTGTCTGGCTGTATTGTACTAGTTTAATTTACTTATACTGATGCAGTCACACTGAAAAAGGTCTGGGGAAGCTTCCTCACCACAAGCAGGCCAAAAGATAACTTTTAAAAGGGTGCCGCTCAAGGAGACCCACTAATATAGACTAGTTAATGTGCATGGGGGAGGAGGAAGTTAGAGGAGGGAGATACAAAATGGGGGAAGGTATAACCAGAAAAAGCAGGTAGAGATCTGTCCCGCCCCCTCACAGAAGACTGCAAAGGAAAGTAATCATCATAAGAAGTGGAAGCCTTGGAGCTGTAATGTAAGTGTAAGCAAGGAAGAGGTCAAAGCAAGAAATTAGGAGTGTAAGCAGTTAGTTGCAGAAACGCTACTTTAAGGCCTTGGTGTGCAAGTAATACAAAGGAAGGTAAATCTATCTGGGGACAAAATACACCAAGTAAATGGTACTTGCCTTACTTTACAAGTATTCAGTGTGGAGGCAGATCTATTTGGGACAAGATAAAGCAAGTATATTAAGTTATGACAACCAGTATCAATAGATAAAGCTATAGTAGCCTGGGGGGGCCTTGCAGGTGTGCATGCCAGCCAAAACAATGTTTAAAAAATAATTAGTAAAAGTAACAAATGTGCTGTAAAAGGAAATGTAAATAGCCAGTCACAATGTTTAAAACATAACTGATAAGGACCACATCTGCTAATAACAAGAACTGTAAATATCCAGCCACCTATGCAGACTTGTCTGGTAGGTATCCTTATTAAAAAGTGTTATTCTTGGCTTGCAATAACTGTAGGGAGAAACCGAACCATAGCAGTGGTTTTATCTGGCAATGTTGCAGTTGCTGAGGGGGGGGGGGGGCCGAGCTGCAATGATGCAGGTAGACCAAGTGTGCTATGCAGACTTGTCTGGTAGATATCATAGTTCATAGGTGTTTACTAGGCTAACGACCACAAGGGTCTTTTTAAGCCTAGCCATGCATCCCAAATCTGGCAAGTTCTGTTATCCTTGACAAGTGTAAGCAGTGGCTTAGGAGATGAAACCTTTACAAGCAGGGGCCTGGGAGATGAACCACTTACAGGTTGCCTGTGTCCATTAGAGACATGGGTGCCAAGTCAGTGATGAATTTCCTTTCCCATCCAGTTGTCCAAGTTGCACTTGAATTGGGTTAGGGAGGAACTCTGCTTCACATAGATGGGGAGCCTGTTCCAGAGACACGGCAGTCTGTGGGATATATACCCATCTGTCCAGCCGGTCCTGTTTATATCACAGGCAAGGTTTAATTCTTTTCATAGGTTCATACTAGGCTATCTGCCCTAGGGCATTTATAAGCCTAGCCAGAGTGTGTTTGGCTTTCGCCACCCATTTTAAAATAATTTTGCTATGCCCTTTTTCGAGGTTAGTATACTGTGCCTTTGTCTAACAGTGACACAGAAGTGATACCCGGGGTAAACCTACGATCTCCCATCCACTCATCAGGATTCCTCTTGAAGAGAGTCAATGAGGGACTCTGCCTAACCTGGACTGGGATTTTATTCCAGAGTGAAGGGAGTCTCTGGGTTATGAATCTGTCCCTCCAGCATGTCCTATTTATTTCAGTGCTGAGGTTCAAGTGTCTCGAGCGCGTAGCTCGATGGGATTTGGATTTTCTGAAGTGCAGCATGTCCATTAATTCCGGGTTGGACATGGCTTTATACGTCGGGCACAGATCACCTCTGAGCAGGCGGTATGCCACTGAGTAGAGCTGGAGTTTCTTTAACTGGGCAGCATATGGCATCTGTTTGAGCCCTTTGATCCTCTTGGTGAGGTACTTTTGGGGGTCTTTCCAGTTGCTGCAGGTGTCTGGTAAGGTATATCCCAAAAGGGGCATTGTACTCAGTTATGGGCCTGATGAGGGATGAGTAAAGAGGCACGATGACCTCCCCTGATCTAGATGTGAATCCCTTCATGATTAGGTGGGCTATATAAAATGTTTTTCTAATCACTTTGGCCACGTGGTTGTCAAATGAGAGATTGCTATCAACTTGGGTCCCCAGGTCCCTAATTACTTCTGTACTTAATGGATTACCACTTATGTGGTAATTTGTGGGCACTTTGTTTTTGCCAAAGGGGATGACTATACACTTTTTGGCGTTTAGCTTGAAGCCATGGCTCTGGCACCAGTTGTCTGTTTCTATGAGGCCCTTGTGGAGGATGCTTGTGTCGACTGGAGTGTCGATTATGGCGCCTAGTTTGCAGCCATCTGCAAACTTGGTCAGCCACAGTCCTTCCGTGTTGGCCTGTACCTCCGAGAAATACCTCCGAGAAATATATACCGAACAAGAGAGGTCCCAGGATTGAGCCTTGTGGGATGCCACTTGTAACTGGTTTGGAGTCTGACATGGCTCCAGCAATTCTAGCCATGTGGGTTCTGTCCTTGAGCCGTTTGCAACCCATCTAGTGACATAGGGGTTTATATTTAAGCTGGTGAGCTTATCTATAATGCCCGAGTGGGGTATTGTATCGAAGGCTTTTGCGAAGTCCAGGTAGGCTGTGTGGACCACCTTCCCCTCGTCAATGGCCTTAGTGACTGTTTCAAAGAAATCAACCAGGTTTAAGAGGCAGGATCTGCCCTTAACAAAGCCAAACTGGGTAGGATCCAGTGTCTGTAGGTCCCCAATATCTTTATTTATGAGGTCCATGATGATCCTTTCCATAGCTTTGCAGACCAAGCTAGTCAGGCTTATGGGGCGATAGTTTCCAGGATCTGTTGAGGCACCACCTTTGTGGAGAGGGGGACCACTGTTGTTGTACGCCACTCTTTGGGTACATATGCTGTAGTAAGGCTGAGATTGAACAGTAGTTTTATATTTGGGTTTAGCTCTTCTTGGAGTTCATGTAGGACGCAGCCCGGGACACCGTCTGGTCCCATTGATGCTGTGTCTTTGCTTTGGAGAGGGCAGCTCTTACCTGAGCATCTGAGATGTCAGGGGGGCAGCACTCTGCTGGGATAGATATTTGCCCTTTTGGTGGGGGGGGGAGAAATTTGCGCTGAACCTGTCAGCTAGGATGTTGGCAATGTCTGTGGGTTCGGTGTATTTTTTGTCATTTTGGACTAATTCTGAGCATATCTGGGAATTCCCACCCAGGTTCCTAACATAACTAAAGAAAGCCTTGTGATTATCCTTGGTGTCCTGTGCAATTTTTCTCTCAAAGCTGGCCTTAGACAACTTTATGAGTGCCCGTAGTTTTTTTGCTAATACTGATCAGCGATGCCTTCCCTTTTTGGGATTTTGCTCTATCATGTAGTAGCTTCCTCCTTCTATTGTATAGTTTGTTTATGGCTGGGGTCCACCAGACAGGACGTCTGCCTTTGGAGGACTGGGACTTGGTTTTATTTAGGATTGCATGATCCATGCATTCCTGAAGGTGTTCATAGAATGCGTTTATAAAGGATTCTGCGGTTTGGGACGTATTTTCCACAGGCCCGGGGGCTTTGAAGGATTAAATCCTTATTAAAAAGTGTTATTCTTGGCTTGCAATAATGGTAGGGAGAAACCGGACCATAGCAGTGGTTTTATCTGGCAATGTTGCAGTTGCTGGGGGGGGGGGCCGAGCTGCAATGATGCAGGTAGACCAAGTGCGCTATGCAGACTTGGTAGATATCCTTATTAAATAGTGTTGTTCTTGGCTTGCAATAACTGAAGGGAGAAACCGTAGCAGTTGTGTGGGTTGCTGTGTTTGTGGAAGGTGAAGATGTGCCTTTGTAAGTGTGGTGCGAATGTTATGCATTATGAAATTGAGAAATTAAGAGTAAAATTTTGCTCAGTGAAGTCCCTAGCAATTTCATCACTGCTTGATTCAGACATATACATTCCCTTATGTTTGTCAGTACTATGTTTGAGTGCATTGTTTTGGAGTGTGGTATCACTGCTACAGCTGCTGGTACTCTTTCTATACAAGTATATTCTTCTCCAGGAGTCTATTCCTGAGAGGATGAGAAACACTACAAATATACAACTAAGACAAATTACATAAAGCAATAGTAAGAAAGTACTAGGTCACATCAGAGGCTTGGGAGGTCATTGTTAAGAAACTGAGAATTGTTGTAAAATTTATCATTAAATACCATAAGTTCAGGTTATACTATAAGAGAATAACTATGTAAAGATAACCATGTCAGCAGCCAAAATGCATTACAAGTTGAATATTTTACTGTGCACATTTTAAAAAAATGGATAGACTAGCCTAAACTCTGGACTGATGAGTTTGCTTTTTTTTTGTATTCTTGGGAATTGCTATTCAGAAGTGAAGAGACATACAAGGGAACAGTTTTAGTGGCACACCAGGCTATTTTTTTATTTCTATTGTCATGCAAAGCTGACTAAATAGTTGAATCTAGCAAAGCTGGAAATGTGAGACTGTAGCCCACTGAAGGAGGGGAGATGGGAGGAATAACCTGGCCAGGAACTGAAACTTGCAAAACTGCTCCTTGTGAAAAGTCTTTTTTATCTCAGTAATTTGTTGACACTTTTGCAAGTTTCTTTCAGAGAATGTGTAGTACATCAGTAGGAACAACATTTGTAAAACTCAGCGCATACCAGTCAATGACACATGAGCTGCAGACTCTCAAACTTGGCAGTTTTTTTCAGGAGTTCCATTGTAAGTGAATGGAAGTCTAGTCTGACAACAAATGGTAGGGCTATTTGTCCTCACAGTCTGCATTATAGGACAGATTTAGCTTTCCAAAGGAATCACCATGAGACAAGAGTAAAAACAAAATAAAATTAGGAATGAGTACTTATTTTGCTGAAGGCAGCTTTGAGAGGTGTAGTAAATCATGGCAAGATAAAAAATATATGTTTTCTTCATCATTTGCCCGTAGTGGTCCTTTAAGAAGCGTGAAGTTGGCTTTGGAGAAATTTTTTACTGTGGTTTCCCTAATGGTAAATTCCCTAATTTAATAATAAATAAAGGACAGGACAATGCTCATTAACTCAATACAGTGACAATGGAGTTCAGAGTCACAGGAAATACTTCAAAACAACATTGCAGAACAGTCTCTCATAAATACGGAAAACATCTGGACTACTCTTGCTAGATTCCTGTCTGTCTCTAGGAGATACTATTCCCTAAATGTCTTACTTACAGAGCCAGGCAGATGTAGATGAGAAGTGCTGGAGATGTTTACAGGTCCAGAATAAAACACAAAATATCTCTCTGCGATAGTTATTAAATTAATAATGCACATTACTGCTGAATCATCTCTGATTACATTATTGTTGTCAGCTCTGCCTAAGTTCCCAGGCTAGCAGGAACTTATAAATTTAACGGGTCTCTGTTAAAAATACTTGTCTTTTAGAAGCTGACACCTCTCTCTTAGAAGCTTGCCTGAAACTGGATGCCATAAAACAATTACCTTGGAAACCTGTAATTACCTCTGTTTCCAGACTATGTTAAGAAGCCCCTAGCCCAGACATCCTGTCTCTTAGCTGAGATGAACTAACTTTATAACACATCGTAAAACTCTTTACATATAGAGTTTTGCAAGTTAACTCTTATATTCCAAGTGTTACTATGAAAACATAAATTTACATTGTCTTATAGTTTATATGGAATACATGCATTTGAGTGAATGGCAGATGGCCGATCAGAAATTGTTCGACTGCGGGTCAGCGAATTCGCAAAATATCCCTCCCCCCCCCTTTTGACCCATGGTAGCACTTGTTTAGGTGGTAGAGCGGTCGGAAATGTCTAATTTGGAATTTTGTACGACATTCCGACCACCTGGAGATTCGACATTTAGTTTTCGGGGAAATCACGATTCAACTATCGGTCGCATGCATGTATTCCAGTTTATACTCTTTTCTAGCAGGATGCACTGTGGTTACATTTTTGAAGCTCAGCACATAAGTTTTCTTACATTTGTAAAACAAGCCTGTGGATCATATTAATATTTACAAATGACAGAATTATTTAAAAAATCTATCTAGCTGGGCTGGCAGCCTTCACAGGCTCCTCAAAAAAGGAGAAAGATTCCTGATGTACAGTTCAGTCTGATGGAATTCACAGCAGCAGAAGTATTAAAGCTACTAGAAAAAGTCATTCATTTGGTACCCCAAGACCACTGAGTATCCAGAATCTGTTCCAGACTCCTTTTTTTTTTTTTTTTTTTTTTTTTTTTAGTTCTTAAAAAAAAAAAAAAAAAAAAAAAAAAACAACTGGGGTCCTCTGGCTGATTTTTAGACCTAGACCACCAAAATCAGTTTGTAAAACAAAGTTCCTGAATGTCACAGTGCAGTGCATTCTACCTAAATGAAATTATATCTGAATATGCTTTACAAATCTCCAGGATGCCTGCTGTAACATCAAAATAGTGAGGCATTGCAGGAGATTTCTCGGTTTCTGTCTGGAAGCCAATCCTTTCCCAAGCAAGGGGGAAACCCATTCATATCCACTTCACCCACTGCCGCACTTTCATGGTTTCTGTGCAATGTCTTCCCGACAATTTCTTCTAGCAATGCATATCCTGGCAATGTCTAGCAGATGAGCAGGTCCATTCTTCCACCTAATGAATGGTCCTCCAGTCATGCAATGGCAACTCAAATCTTTAGCTACTGGGGCCAACCTTACTGCAGTCTTTTTATTTCATACCTAAACCACAGGTTCAGCAGCTATATTGCCCTAATTCCTGTACAGGGTCATTCACAAAGGGATGCTGTAATCCACAGTTGGCCCATGGCTCTTCTGTACACTTCCACCCCCCTTACCTTTGATAATGAGTAATCTTCAGTGCTGCCATTTTGGGCCTGGCAAGTTTGATTCCTCTTGCCTCACCTAGTATGTCTTTCCTAGACATTGGATTGCCATTTAGACCTCTTGAGTCACACTTCCAAACAGCTTCTCTTGGATCTGAGGATGTTGAAGCTCACAGCATAGTTTCGCCAGTTTTAATGGTGGTCAGAGATGCCAGGCTGTCCTGCTCGGTAGTTCATATTTTGTCAACCTCACAACAGAAAAATACCTGGAAAGATTTATCTGAGCAAATCAGAAAAAAAAGTTTTATGTTTGGACTTCCTCCAATGGAATATATCATTTTTCAGCACTTCTTTCCATCCTGAGCTTCCTGTCAGATCTGTTCCAAAAATGCTGCAGTTTCACAACAAATCAAGGTCCAGTTAGCAGTCCTTTCCAATTTCTATATTTAACACAAAGTACCTTAGCTTTACTTAAGACTTCAAAGGCCTTTCTAAAGGGAACCTTCTTGGTGAGGTACCCTGTAAGGGATCTGGTCCCCCCCTGCCCCCCCCAATGGGATGCAACTATCATGCTACAAATCTTTAATTAGGCCCTCCTTTGAGTCAGCAGCCATGGTGGATCTAAAATTCCAATTCTGGTGGCAGTTATTTCTGTGAAAAAGATGTCAGAACTGCAATCACTAAGGATAAGGTATCTTTGAGAACCAATCCAACCTTCATGCCAAAGGTGGCATCCACGGGGGAACCTGAACCCAGACTATAAATGTACCAGTCTTTCTCTAATAAAGGAGAGTATACTTTACATTTACCAAGGGCTAGGCCTTTGAAATCTTAAGTGTAGCTATGAAACTTTGATTGTGATCGTAGACAGTTCAGATTTCATCTGCACCGGACCCAAAGATATTAGGAAATCTGATAAACTTTTTTTTTGATTTTCCAAAGTTAAATTTGACCACAGTGTATCTAAGGTTACACTTTCTGTGGCTTTCTGTTTGTATATTCTGTGTCTACAACAAGCTAGGACTGGTCTTACACAAGAAATCAAAAGCTTGTTTAGCAAGGGCTTATAACTACCTCTACTACTTTTATGTGCAGAGTTCCTGTTGACAAGATTTGTGCTAAAGTGGCTTATGCTACTGTTTACTTTTGTGTCTCACTACAAGGTGGATGTACAGTCCAGATTCCGTACATCTTTTGGCTCCACCGTTTTCAGGAATATCCTTCCTTAGAGACTCCCAGGTGTTTGATAGTTTGGGAATCTGTCCCAAAGATTGAATCGGATGAAAAAAAAGACCACATCAGATATGAAAGTTATGCATTCAACATAACAGTAGAGCCGTGTTGTGTTATCTGGTTCAACATCCCTCCCTCAGTCCCCCTTCCAAGATTATCTGGTGGTTCTCTTTGATTGGCTGGACCTCTTCAGGATCCTTGCTTTTCTACAGCATCTGATTTCTGTCCCACCTTTTGACCATTCCTTGTTCATGTTAAAGGCTGTCAGTATTGTTGTGATAATAGAATAACTTTTCTGGTTATGAGCAGGCAGGCAAACTCGATCTGAGTTAATTTGGGGAGATGGAAGGAATTATGGGTAGGGGAGGAGTCCGAGCCCTGGATCTGCAGCTTTCAAAAGTTGCCAAAGTCTGATCCAGCAATGCAAAAGTTGAATCCTGCAAGACAGTATGGATCTATTGTTACGGTGGGTACATAACTTTCATTTTCATAAGTCATTCTTTAGTAATCTCCGATAGATTTTGCCTCTCTTGTTTAAGTTGTTTGAATCCAGACTTGGCTTAAGCCATTTTCATTGAACACACATAAAACTGCATAAAATTAGACTTTTAATGTACAATTTTACTGTAAAACATAACATGGAAAATTAAGGATACATAGGTTTGTAGGTGAATACTAGAGAAATCTATCTGCAGACTATTATATGCCTAGCCAATGACCAGAAAGTGATCAAAGGTGAGGATAAAACTTTGTGCCTTGTCTATGAGATAAACACCTTAACCGTTATGCCAGCCCCCTCCTGTTTGAGGAGAGTATGGCCTATTTCACCTTTCACTTTTCGTAAGTATCTCCTGCATTCTGGGCATTTGAATATGCTTTTAAAGTTCCTCCAAGAAGCCTGTCTGATTCTACAACGTGGAAGAATCTTGTAAATCCCTGTAAGAAATCCAACAGCAGACCTGGTAGTGATGTCTACAGATGCAGCAAGTGTTAGAGTTGACTCCAATACTTAGTATGCTTCCTAATGGCAAAGAATGTATGGTCTTGGATAGAGATTGCAAAAGATGTATGCTTTGATTAGAGCAAATCACTGCCAGACCTGCATCACAAAATGTCACAAGGATATTTTAAGCAGACTGAAGACATAGTTTCCATCAGGTATGCCTGTTGGTTGGTTCAGGTGACCTCCTGAGCTGTGATAAGTACAAAGATTGGGAATTTGTCACCTATTTTGTAGAGTTTATTTACTAAACTGATCTTTTTTCCTTTGAGTTTTTGTCCTTTTTCCATGGCCACTAAGAAATCTGTGGGTGATTGATACAATCAAAAAAATATCACCTTCATTGTTTATTTGGCCTTGGTAAGAGCCCATCAGGTGTTTAAATGCAAGCACAGTGCTTTATTTTGCTTTATTTAACAAAACAAACCCTGCTTTGTAGGGTGCGGAGTCCAGCAACAAAGCATTAGGAATGTTTGTTAGGTTGCATTACATCAAAAATATATATATATCCACAATAGGAGCATTTTTCGAAACATGTCAACTCGAGCCATTTGTGAGGCAGCTGACCTATACTGCAGTGCAGACTTTTGCTAATTATTACAAGCTAAGTACCCAGACTAACAGCAGAGCAGTTTTGCCACTGCTGCCCTGTAAAACATGCTCTAACTTGCCCCCACAGAATTCTTTTTAGTTGCTGTACTACTCTTCCATGACTAATTAATACCTTTGTAGCAGTACTACTTCTGGTACAGTTCTGTGAGCAACTTTCCATAGCAGTAAACGTTTGAGTAAGATATTACCTGCAATTTAAGCTTCCATCCTACCCTCAGCTGTGTTTTTTAGTTCAGGTCATATCTAGCGCCAGTGATCAGTGGCCCAGCATTTCATCTGATATTTCCCTTTGCAAATTTTTTTTTTTGTATGTGTTGTGGGGGAGGGTGTGTCTTGCTGCTGTTGCCCTGACCCACTCTAACTACAAGCTAGGCATCTAAGGTGAGAGTCCTCAGAGATTTTATAGACCAAGGACTGGAAGAAGACTTATTATGCTCTCCTGGTGTGGATGATTTTCTGAACATTTTTTTTCGGAGGGGTGGTAGGAGTGCTGCCTCTTTATATGCTGTATATCACCCAGACATCAGCTGTGGAGGAGCTTTGCTCACATGGGATGTCCAAGAAAAGTTTGGAGGTCTGTAGAAGGCTAGCTTAACCACCTTCAACAAATTCTTTGGTTTAGGGCTACTACCTAGGTAATAGCCTGTTTTATTGCTTGCTGTTATGGTGAGAGGCTAACACACAACTGCAATGTCCCATCTATTTTGCTGAGTTTTCTCTGGGTATAATACAAATGATTTTGTCTTGGTGTCGGAACTTCTCAAACACCTTTCTATACCCATACTCTGATCCGTCCCTCAGTTTTGGAGGTACCGGATCCAACAATTCCCAAGATTGTCTGTGTCTGATCCGAAGGCTTGGCCCTCGTTAACTGTCTTCTGTGATCCAACCATCACCAACTTTGAGCCAGAGGGATCTCAGACCTGTAGATTCACTCCCGGATCTGGGAATAGGGGTTCTAATCTGAGGCTTTTTGAGCAATCCCTTCCGCTTAGGGCTTTGACAATGGACAGATCAGCCCCAACTTCTGTGTTGAGGCAGGGCCATGTTGATTGCATGGGCTTCCGTAGTCAGGTAGCTTCAGCTCCTACTGGGTTAGTCTTGGGCTCCCCATTGCTTCTACATTTGAGGCACTGGAGAGAGCTCTCCATATGACTGGGGATAGGACAACTCCACAACTGTCTGCCCTGGATACAGAGTCTGCTCATTCTGTTCCATTGGGATAGATAGTCCAGTCAAGCCTCATGAAGGTCCTTATGCAGGACTCCCCACACCCTTCTGGGTCTTCCTTGGACCATCCCCATGTGGAAGTCCCTTGGAAGAATAAGTACAAGAGGAGAAACGTTAATTACCTACAGGAATCCTTGACAGAAGACAGACTTCACTGAAAAGGAGGGGGTCCCCCAGTCACCCCTTGAGGACATCTCGTTTGGAGAAACTTTCAAGCTTCTGAGATAAAAAGCTGGTTAATCTTCCAAATCCCCTTCCCAAGAGGAGTCCATCTTTCTTGAGGCTTTCGGATCTGGCTCAGCTACATCCTGGGTGGTACCCCTGGCAGATGAAATGGTGGATCTCATTTCATGTGGGGCTTGGAATGATCCAGATACAACACTTATTCCTAGGAGAGCCAGCAGTACCTAGTTGCACCCCAGGACCATGCCTAGTGGAGCAGGCCCCCCCAGTTGATGCCATGATGGCTGCAACAACCACCAAAACGGAACTTGCCAAGGAAAGTCATTCTTTTTACCCCACCTAACAGGGAGTCTGGGTCCTTGGACAGATTCGGAAAGGGAATCTTTGCTTCAGCAGCCTTTGCCTTGCAGCTGATGAATTACCTGGCACACTTGGCAAGATTCCAGAAGGATTTGACTAAGGAACTTTTCAGTACCTGTCAGGGTCCCTGTTGAAAGAGGATAAAAAGACAGTCTCTTTGCAACGGGTCACACTTCAGTCCTTGTCAAATGCCTCCATGTGGCTGATATGCCACACTGCAGAAGGTGTTTCAAGAGCGGCAGGTTCAGACATCACCATTGAGGCATATTTGGATGCATCTTTGCTGGGCCCTTCAAGACATCTTTCCTCAATGCACCCTTTATTTGGACACAGGGGTGAAGAGACCCTTTCCAGGAGTGAGCAGGATGGGAAAACCCTGTCTGCCATAGAGATATGTTTTTCTGTCCCTCAGAGGACCTTCTCACAGAACCAGGAAAAAAGGTAGAAAGATGTGGTTCAGAAAATCACAAGGGGTTTCCAAGGATTTCTATGGCGACAGATCCACCCATGGCATGGGGGAGAACTTTAATGGCAGATGTCGCCCATGTGGCATAGCGGGCCTGCAGAACCAAGGCTTCAGAGGTCTCTTTTCTGAGGAGCCTTTTTTGGCAACCCTGAACAGTGGCCTGACTACTGCATTCTGGAGACAGTCAGGTGGAGCTCATCTGTGCACTCAGAAGCCTGGACATCCATCAACAAAGATGTCTGGGTGCGGAAAAGAATTACCAGAGGCTATTGCATTCCCTTTTCTCTTCCTCCCCACGCATTCAAGGGGAAAATTCCTGATGTACCACCCTGTCAGAAAAAGGAAGTAGCCTTAGAAATAGAAAAGCTGCTGATAGTCATCCAAGAGTTCCTAGCAGACCAGCGAGGGTTCAGAACTTACTCAGGATTCTTTTGATGCCAAAGAAAACCAGGGACCTCAGGCCAATATTGAACCTAAGCACTTGAACCAGTTTGTTAAGCAGTCAAAGTTTTGAATGGTGACAGTTCAGTCCATTCTCCCTCATTTGTGGAAGGACAATTGGATGTGCTCAGTAGATCTCCAGAATGCATACTATAGCATAAAAATCCAGTCCAGAAGATGCTTTTGCTTCTGGCTTGGGGCCAGTCATTTTCAGTTCAGAGCCTTGCCCTTTGGTTTCAGCACAGCCCATTGGGTGTTCACCAAGTGTGCAACAATGGTTGCAGCTCACCTGAGATTGCTGAGATTCTGGGTGTTTCCTTACCTCGATGAGTGGCTCCTCACTGCTCCTGCCAGGCATCTACTAATGTATGCCAGAGACTGCTTGATTTTATCTATGTCTGCACTTTGGTATTGGTCAACTCATCTCTTTCCATGTCAAGCCTTGGCATTCATAGGTGCTTAACTGGGTACGGTTTCTGCAGTGGCAAGAAGGATCCACATTATCTACTTTACAGCATCAGGCAGCACATCTGTTTTCTGTCTAGTCGCCACTAGCCAGGTTGGTTCTTCAGCTTTTCAGTTCAATGGCAGCCTCTATAACCCTTCTGCCTCTGGCACAGTTCTGTTTGAGGGTACTGCAATGGACACTAGCAGTACAATGATCTATAAATCAAAATCCCATGACCTTTCCAATTCGAATCGCAAAGATCTGCAAGCAACAGGTCTACTGGTGGATTCATGTGCAAGAAATTTCTTAGGGTCATCCCTTTGCCCACAGCCCAAGTGGCCACAGATGCTTCCTAGCTGTGGTGGGGATCATTACTTGGGACAGACAGTCCAATGCATATCCTCTCCCTTTGAGGCCAACCTTCACATCAACATCCCAAAGAAGAGGGCAATTCTAGTGTTCTAGGCCTTTTAGGACATTTTCCCTAGAGGGACAGTTGCCATAAAGACAGACAACATGCCAGTGATCTGGTACATCAAAAAACAGGAGGGGAACCCCCTCTTACCCCTTGTGTTGAGAGGCAGCGAGGGTGTGGCATTTGCTAGTCTCTGACTACTTTCTTTTGGCAGCGCACATTCCAGGAAAGTCCAGTGTTTTACTGGATAGATGCAGATCTATTCTTCTGCCTTATGAGTAGTCCAATCCGTCAGTAGCAGAACAGATTTTTTATCAGTGTGGCCAACCATGCTGCAATCTCTTCACCTCTGCCCACACTTTCGATTGCAGTGGGTGTTTTGCTGTGATCCTCCCAGAGGGGACGTCACCAAGAGATGCTCTGATTCATGATTGGCCTCCCCAGTCTCCTTTATTTATGTTCATCCTCCCATATCCAATTTTCTACAGAAAGCATGTCATCGGAAAGGCAATGTGATCCTTATTGCTCCATTCTGGCCTCTACAAGTGTGGTTCCCCTTCCTTTGACGTCAGCTAATATATCCTCCTTGGGTTCTGGATCCCTGTCTAAATCTGCTGTCCTCACATGTCTGGACTACCTCACCAGGACATACAAGCCCTTAAGTTAACCACTTGGTTTCTTCACTTCCTTTGACTTTGACAGTCCAGGCTTTCTTCCCATTTTTGTATGCAACCTTATATCTTCCCAAAAGGACTTCACTAGGAAGATGTACAAGAGCAAATGGAAACATTTTTGTATTTGGCCACATGAGAGACTCTTAAATCCCTTTTCCATCACCCATTCCAGTGGTGCTAGATTTTTTTGGCTTCCGTTTTCCATAATGGAGCAATCTATTCCTCAGTCAAGGTACCACTGGCTGCAGTCTCCAATTACCATGTAGGCAAAGAGCATATGTCTTTGGCCTGTCTTAGGCTATGCAAAGCTTTCCTCAAAGGTACATTCTTACTCGGACCACATGTCAAGGATCCCACTCCCTCTTGGTATTTGATAATTCTCATGGCCTTAACTTGGTTTCCTTTTGAACCCACAGCAAATCTGATTTGAAATTCTTGCCCTGAAAGTCCATTTTTCTAGTCACCGTTGCATCTGCTAGAGGAGTATCTGCACTTCATGCTTTGTCATGCCAGCCGCCTTATATCATCTTTAATAAACAAGAGTTTCTCTTCGCACCAACCCTCCCATTTCTCCTTAAAGTAGCTTCTGAATTTGTTCTTAACCAGTCAGTTAATGTGCTGGTTTACTTCCTGAAATGATCTAATAAAGGAGAATACATGCTTCATTTTTTGGATGTACACAAACAGGACAGTGTTTGGTTCTGCCATACTCTGGAATATCCTTCCATAAGACCACCTTGGGTTTATACTTGCTAGACACTCTGACCCAGTGTTTTGAGGAATGGACGAAAAAGCAACATCCAATACAAAAGGCAATGTACTCACCATAACGATACATGTATGTTGTCTGTTTTTGTCCTACCTCAACTTACACTCCCTCCTTTCCCCTTCCAGGCTCCCTAAGCTTGGTGACAGCTCTTTCTGTTGTCTGAGTCATTTTGCTAAAAGTTTTTGTGCTCTAGAGTCATTAAAAAACAGTTGCTTAACAGCAATCTTTCTAAACTTATGCATATTATCAAGGTAGTCCCTTATTTTCTGTTTAACATTCTGTAGTTGCTCCTGTTCTTGTTCTGTGAGAGTTCCCTTATTTTGCAATACATTAATATTTATCAGTCCCTCTAAATACAAAAGAAAGTTCCCCAGGAATTAACGGTGAACCCACAAAATAACAAAGGAACTAAACAAAAATAGGCAAATGCCGAAACACAGCTGGATAAAAACTGACTTTATTTGACCAAAAATAAAAACAGAGGCAAGCGCTTTCATGATGTAAATTGCTTTGTGTTTGATGGTCTGATGAAGTGATTTATATCGAGAAAGCACTTCCCTCTATTTTTATTTTTGGTCAAATAGTCTGTTTTTATCAAGTTGTGTTTCAGTGTTTGCCTATTTTTTTAGTTCCTTTTTTAGTCCCTCTAAATTTTTTACTTCTTAACCATGTCCGCCTTTCTTTTATTTGCATCCTAGTTTTAAATTCAATTTTAATTTTATCCCACTCCCTAGCTATATTTTCAGAAGTTTTATCTTCTCTGATAGCTCCTGAATAATGTCCACTGCCCATTCCTTAAATTCCTCTCTTTTCTTTTTGACGGCGCCTTGTATGGCAGGGGCCTCTCTGGCTCCAGTTGTGCACTTTGTTTTTGTTTTGTACTTACGAGTATTGTTGAACTGTAGGTCTGCTTGTCTAGTCAGGTATGTTCAGTGTCCAGCTGTCTGCAGTTGTGATGTCTGTGGTGTCCCCGATGTAAGTCTGTCTTTTTGAAACCTTTAGAACTTGAAACTTAGAAGTGGGACTTCAGTGGCAAGTTGGGCTGGATGTGGATGTGGAATTGGAGGCAGAAACCTGTCCGCCTGTGCGAATGTTTAGAAGTGTATTGTTTTTGTTAGATCAGAGAGATCCAGACTGTGTTTCTTGTGAACTGAGGATGATGTCTGAGATGGAGCTAGTGATGGTAAATAAAAGTGGATGGTGAAGATTGAGGAAAAGGATCATTTTGATTGTGGCCATTCGGGTTTGCAGGTCATGGCGGTTGAAAGGACTGCAGGGTTGGAGGGTATGGAGTTGGAATTAGGATTTGCTGGAGTGGAGATGTGGCAGTTAGTGGCTTTGGTTGGGCTAGGACTTCTATGCTTCTGGTGCTGGAGAGTGATGTGGTGGTTGAAGCTTTGCGTACCTACTGTTGGTCTAGGACTGGAGTGGGAAATGCATCTGTAGAAGATTCTGTGCCTTCAGTGGCTCATCACTGTTATGTGCATCTGTCCTGTGTTGCTATGTTAGTGTTAATGTTTGTGTTTTTATGTTGAGTTTGGAGTAACGTAATTTCATTCAGCTGTGCAATTGTGTGGTTGAATGACAAAGTTATTTTTTACTTTTGACTTTTTTTTTCTTTTTTTTAACTTTTCAGAAAATTGGTGGGAAAGAGCCAGTGTCTCATTTTTATTTCATTGCCCTGTATTTTTATTTTAGTTATTATTGGTGCATTATCTGAAATAGTTATGGGGTGTTTATCAAGACTTTCTGTGTAGCCCAGCTCAGTTTTTGTATCTTGGGGAAATATGTAAATTCAGTCTGAATTCCTAGTATTGAATTCACATCTTCCATGCCAAATATTGTCATAAATTTCTTTAAAAATCTACCCTCCTTTGTTATATTTCCCTTTCTGGGCCCTGCAGACACATCTTCACTGTTGCAATTCAAACTCCAGTCCTCACCTACAAATAATAATCCTTGCTGAAAGCTGATTATTTCTCCCAGAATTTTCTTTAGCGCTGTTATAGCAGTTTTTGGTGGAATATAAATAAGTCAGTGTAATCCTCCTCCTTTGCTAATAGTCCCTTACCTTCTGCAAATGTACCATTATTGTATTTTTCCCCTCTTCTATTGCTATTGGAGCTCCTCTTGCAATTAAAGTACTCCTGTCTCTTTGCCCCAGGTATTCTGCTGCATAACCATCCTGAAAACCTTTATCAAATTCACATGTTCAGTTCTTTTCAAGTGTCTCCCTGCTATTTGCACTCTACATTTTCTAATATAGTTCACTACTCTTTTTCTTTTTTGGATTTATCTGTGAGACCATTAGCATTTAAAGACATTGTAGAAAGAATCCTATTCTTGAGGGATTATTATTCCCACCTTCTTTTGTATAACAGCTTTAAGTGTCTAGTTCCAGCTTTTGTATTACATGCATGTACTGTTTGGAAGGTTAATCTTTTATACAACTGTTTCTTGTCATCTCCATTTGAGCCTGTGTCACATATTGCAGAACTTATTTTATTGAAAACCCTCAAATAAAACTACACACACACACCCCAGTAGCCCCCTAAAACCTACCAACTTAACACACAAAACTATGTACATCTTTAAATATTGAAGATTTGATGCTATCAGTGTCATTATTGATCATGGATGAGTCCTGGATCTGACCTCTGATCCGAGCCGGCAGTGCAAGCGACCGCTCCTGAGCTTAAGCTCCTCCCCTCCCAAGATCCCCTGCTACCCATGATCCTCAGATCTCGTTTGCCACGAATTGAGTGGATGTGCTCTCTGAAGCTCAAGCCTTCTTAAGTAGCTCCCTTTTTGATAATTCTTAGGATATTTTCCCTTCTTTCCTCTCATCTTTTAGTAGCTAGTTTCTTCCCCTCCATTAGCCAGTTGGTCAGTCCATTAGGTTGTTTCCCACCTTGTTCCTGTAGTGGTAGTTCCCTTCCTTGATCTCTTTCCCTCTCCTCCTTTCTTTGGGTTAGTGTGCATGTGTGCTGTGGGGGGTTTGTGTGTAGGATGTTGGACAAACCCTCTGGGTTCAGACGCCGCTCCTCATGCGGTCGGACATTAGCTCCCACCAATATGCATGGAGTGCATCTGCTGTCTAGGGGAGCCCTGTTTAGAGATTGAATGTGATATCTGTGTGGGATTCAACTCCAGGGCTCTCCTAGAACGTAGAAACCAATTGTTACTTAAAGGGCTTGCTAAAGGGGGTCCCCTGGTGATGGGTTCCCCCTCTAGGGCCTTTTGGATCCTAAGAGGAAGCTCTCTTCCTCTCTGGACTCTCCCACAAAAAGGCAGAGGCTCTACGATCCCAGTTCCCTGCATCAGAGTCCAGCCTCAGGGGCATTGGCTCTGTGGTCTTTGGCTCTGAGAACCTCAACTCTATTAGTCAGATCCAAGTCTTCAGAGGCTCGGAGGTCCTCGGATCTAATCGGGTCCAAAACCCCTTCAGATCCGACTGGTCTGGATCCATCTGTGGGGTCCTTACTCCACTCTGATCCATCCAGGCCATCAGATCCGATAGCTTTTTCAGAGCCTATCCTTATTGAAAATGTCCCAGCCACTATTAGGCGGATCTGAGGCAGTCCAGTAGGTCCTCTTCCAGAAACCACAGACCTTCAGCTCAGTCAGACCATTCATCTGTTTCCTCCAGGTCTACCAGAAGTTTGCTCCCTTCAGACATGGATTGGATGGTGAGCTTCCACAAAGACCAAATTGAGCTTGGCTTGTTACCATTCCCTAGCCACTTGCCAAGGGGCTCTTCACCATCATCAGAACTCCTCTCTCCTCATCCGACTCATGAGAGTTCAGTTCCCCAGGGTCAGAGCATACCCAAGGAGAGGTAGTCTGTGTCAGGTAGTGTTTCCATTCCCACACCGCCTGGTTTCCCCCTTTGCCATTGGATCTGGTGATGCCTCTTGCCCAAGAGGTCCGTGGGGGCCACCAAGATGGGAGATCCGGTCCAGAGTGTTTGGATTTTTCCCTTACCTTGGCAGCATCTGCTTTGGACAGCTCGGGACCGATGTCAAGGGACATAGATGCTGTGTCTGGGTCCCCCCTTCTGCCCCAATCAGCCCATCTTGGTGGGGCTTCCTCCAGTCTGTTGGCCTTCCGGCTAATAGGACTCTGGATGGTCGCCAACCTCTACCTTGGCTCTGCCCCCCCCCCCCTGCCGCCTTATTCTACATTTGGGTGCAGAGTCCTCATCATCTGGTCAGGGTCCTCCCTCTCATGAGCACCTTCAGAAGGGCATTACCCCCATCGTGGTACCTTCCTCTTCAGAGTGCACCCCAGAGCCCACAGTGGAGGTGCCTCCTCTGAAGAGGATGTGCAAGAGGAGGCACTTTGACTCCCCTCGAGAGTCCCTCACTGAGGACACTGATTTCAAGGAAGGGGACTGGTCCCCCACACTTCTATCTGAGGAGGTGTCCTTTCAGGACATCCTTGAGGTCCTGAAAGAGAGGGGAGGTTGGTCTTCCCCCACCCGGTCCTCTGAGGAGTTTGTTCCTGAAAGCCTTCGGGATGGGCCCATCTACTTCCTGGGTGTCCTCCCCCTGTGGATGACCTCGTCCAGCTCATTTCCAGCAGGGCATGGAAGGAGCTGGACACAGTAGAACCAGTCGCCAAGAACGTGGACAAATTTCTGAGTCCACCTAAGAATAAAGCCTTTTGGAGCAAGGATATTCCAGTTGATGCCATTGTGATTGCCGCAGCCACTAAAAAGGAGCTTGCGGAACAGAGATCTAAGATCCATCCCCGAACAGGTAGTCATGGGAGATTGACCGTTTGAGAAGCCCATGTATGCCTCGGCTACTTTTGGACTGAGGACTACAAATTACTTGGCACATTTCACACGGCTGCAAAGGGATTTGGTGTCAGAGCTTTCCTCTTCCCTTTCAGAGTTGCTGCCTCTGAAGAGCTTTAAGCTAGTCTCTCCAAAGCTTTCTACTCTCACATCCCTTGCTAATGCCTCGATGAGGTTGATCTCTAATGCGCTGAGGCCACCTCTCCAGCAGTGGGCACAGGCATTGCTATCAGGCGCCATACCTGGCTTTGCCTTTCCGGGTTTGTAGATAACTTCAAGTAGTCATTTACCAATGCCCCTTTTGATGGATCTACTTTGCTCCTTCTGTCAAGGAAACTTTTAGATCTGCAGTGAGCAGGAAGGAAAGACTTTGTCCATAGTTGTGATAAAGTGTTCTACTCCCCAGCGTTCCTTTTCCAAGAATCAGTGGGGTAGTAAGAAGCTGTGGTTCTGCAGGACTCTTGTCTTCCTTCCAGGATGCTCCTCAGGAATCCTCTTACAGTCGGGAAGGGGAGTTAATAAGAGGCCGCCCTAGAGGCAGGGGAGGTCAGCAAAATCAGGGCTCCCGAGATCCCTTCTCTGAGAAGCCCCCACAGCGCTCCTGAAGTGCTGCCCGACTGTTCTGCCCTGGAGGCAGTCGGGGGCTGTATCTCCTTGACCACCTGGCCTGGGCCTCTATCACCTCGGACCAGTGGATGCTAAGCATTGTATCCAGGGGGATACTTCATATCCTTTGAGCAGCCCCCTCCAATTCAAAAATCACTCCCAGACATTCCACCCCGGCAAAGGGAGTTGGCTGTTATAGGCATTCAAAACCTTCTTCAAAAAAGAGCCATCCAGGAGGTCCCAACAGGACAAAGAGAGTCCTGAACCTAATCTCGCTTATTTTTAGTGCCAAAGAAAACCGGGGCCTGCGTCCCATCCTGGACCTCAGCATTTTGAACTTATCAGTCAGGAAGTCGAAGTTCCAGATGGTCACTGTTCAGTCTGTTCTTTTGCTTCTAGGCAAGGATGATTGGATGTGCTGTGTGGATCTCAAGGATGCATGCTATCACATAAAAATCAACAGACGCTCCAGGAGTTACCTGCGCTTCTGGCTGGGGGCCAATCACTATCCATTCTGAGCCCTGCTCTTTGGTCTCACCTCAGCCCCCTCGGGTGTTCACCAAGTGCATGGCAGTGGTAGCGGCCCATCTCCAGCTACAGGGGTTTCAGGTCTTTCCATACCTGGACGATTGGCTACTCAGGCTTCCACAAGACATCAACTCGCTCGAGTCACAAATTACACTCTCGGCCTTTTTTGAGATCTGGGCATCAGTCAACCTTTCCAAATCTCATCTTGCTCCGTGCCAGAGATTGGAATTTATAGGAGTCCTTCTGGACACGCTGTATGAGACTGCAGCTGTTTCCCCACACAGGGTAGACACAATTCGGGAACAAGTTCACCTTCTGGATCAGGAGAGTGTTCCTGCCCATTTGATCCTTCAAGCCCTCTGTTCCATGGTGGCAGCAATTCAATCGGTTCCCTTTGCCAGGTATCATATGCGATTTCTTCAGTTAACTCATGTGGTTCAGTGGTCAGCTCTTCTCCATCCTGTGTCCATGAGTCAGGGTCTCAGGTCTGCAGGCATCACTTAGCATGGTGGCTCCAGTCCAAAGACCTTTTGCTAGGGGGACCCTTTTGTCTTCTCCAGCCCCAGGCCACTGTGACCACAGATGCCTCCCTGTTGAGGTGGGGGTGGCTGGGAATTTTCAAGGAAAAACGGTCTAAGGCACATGGTCCCCCCATCGGAGACCAAGCTGCACATCAATGTCCTAGAGATGAAAGCAGTCATCTTCTTGTTGCAAACCTTCCAGGACCATCTCTCTCTCGGGACTGTTGCAGTTCAGACAGACAACATGGCAGTAGTCTGGTACATCAACAAACAAGAGGGAACACAGTCCTATCCTCTGTGCAGTGAGCCCATGAGGGTGTGGGAGTGGGCAATGTCCTCCGGGCACTTTCTTCTTGCAACATATATTCCTGGCTATTCCAGCGTGTTGGCAGACAGGCTCAGCAGATCTATCCTGAGTCCCCATCAGTCAGTAGTGAATCAGATTTTCGACCATTGGGTTTCCCTTGCTGTGATCTGTTTGCCTCCCCGATCAATCACAAATGCAGCAAATGTTTCTCCCTGATCTCCCCACTTGGAGTCACCCACGGACCCTCTGGTCCATGATTGGCCACCGGATCTTCTATATGCCTGTCCTCCAACTCCCCTCATTCCCAAAGTCTTACAGAAAGCACGTTGCCTGTAGACTCATCTCATCCTCATTGCCCTCTTCTTCCCTGGTTAGACGTGGTTCTCCCTCCTTTGGTCTCGTCTGAAATATCCACCTTGGATGTTAGATCCAGCTCAGGATCTCATTTCCCATCCCTGGGGGCTTCCTCTTATAGGTTTATAGGTCCCTTCGGCTGACAGCTTGGTACCTCCAGTTCCAATGATAGTCAGCCAGCTTAAGCTGCCTTCTCCAGTGAAGGACATTATCTTAGCCTCCCAAAAGCCTTCTACTAAAAAGGTTTATTCCAGCAAATGGAAGAGATTGTCTGTGGTCTTGCGTGACATCGATCCATTCTCAGCTTCTATTCCTGATATTTTGTTATTCCTTTCCTCCTTGTTTCAACAAGGGGCTAGCTTCTCGATTAAACTTCAATTGGTGGCTAGCTTTATCCAACATCCACTTGCGTGAAAGCCTCACGTTTTCTTCTAGGCTGTGCAAGCCCTTTAAGGTAGTTTTCTTGCTCAGGACCCTTTCAAAGATCCTTCTCCTTGGGATCCTTATCCTGGTGCTACAGTCCCTGACACTACCTCCCTTTGAGGATAGGTGTGATATTAAGTTTCTGTCTTGGAAAATGGCATTTTTGATGGTTATTACCTCGGCCAAGAGGGTTTCTGAATTGCAGGCTGTTGGCATCAAAGCCCCCTTCATGGTTTCACAAGGATAGGGTATCTCTCTGAGCCAATCCTGCTTTCATTCCTAAAGTAGCCTCAGAGACTAATCTTAGCCAGTCAGTTCAACTGCCTGTCTTTGTTCCAAATTTTTCAACAAAGAGGAGTACAAACTGCATTGGCTGGATGTGCATAGGCAGCTACATTTCTGTATGAAAAGAACTGAGAATTTTCAAAAGTCAGATCAAGTTTTCATGGCATTCTCTCATGCCAGAATGTCAGGCCATTTCCAAGGTTTTTATTTCTCATTTGATTGCTTTCATAAATATGAGGTAGGGAACAAGCTATCACATAGAACTTCACAGACCAGTTAAAGCCCATTCTACTAGGTCAGTGGCCACCTGTTCGGCTTTCTGGCAAGCACTTCCTTGGATGACATTTGTGCTGCTGCCACTTGGTCAAATCCCCATACCTTTGTAACACATTACAAACTGGACTTGTTGTCCAGGGGTAGAGCTTTGTTTGATTCTTCTGTGCTCCGGCATGTCATTCCTTGAAACCTCCCAGTGTTGTGGATAGCTGGGGACTCTGACCCATCCGTGATCAAATAATGACTCAAATAACATCAGATAAAGTTATGTACTTTCCATAACTTGGAATATGTGCTATCCACTGTCATTATTCATGTTCCCACTCTCTGCCCTGCCTCCTTCTGGTGACCAGGGAGTCATGGAGTATTCCGGTTTCTTATTGTGGACAGTTTCATTGTCTTTGTTTATATCTAGCAAACTTGATCTGAGGATCATGGTTGGTGGAGGATCTTGGGAGTGGAAGAGCTTGAGCTCAGGAGCTGTCGCTTGCACTACCGGCTCTGATCTAAGGTCGGATCCAAGACCCCATCCATGATGAATGACACTGGATAGCACAGATTCCAAGTTATGGTAAGTACATAACTCTCTCTCTCTTTTTTTTTTTTATCCCCTTAATGGGAACAGCCACACACGAACTCGAGCTAAATAGAAAAAATGCTTATCCATGCTAAGATGCATGGTAGAGCCTGTGATTCTAATAAGTGCTGTCTGGTTTTGCCTAATCTTTATAGCTCTCCCAGCTGGGAAACACTTGAATGCTTTCAGAAAATATTTTTTCCAAGCAATTTCTCTATCAGATTGTCTGGTAGTGACATGATAACCAGATACAGGACTGTTTACTTGAAAAAAGGCCTTATAATATTCAATATTCTTTGTCATTTACTTGCTTTCTGTCAAAACTAGTTACTATTATAAAGCTAACACGGGCATTCCCCTATGAAAGAATGAGAAAAATCACTCTAGTTTTTCTTGTCATGCTCTTTTAACCAGATCCCCCTCCCTCTCTTTTACATTGCAGTGCCTACATGACCTAAAACTAAACAACGAGCGAAGGGAGAAAGAAGCAAAATGAGTGAACAGAAGCAACTTTACATCAGTCTCCCCATTGCACTTAAAAATAACTGGAAAAAAAAACTTTAACATGCAGAGAAAAAATCTACCTGGTAACCTGTCTACATCTTCTCTAAGTATTGTAACCTGGACACTAGCTCCAGAGTCGGTGCAGAATGTGCCGCAACCATATTAGTTTTTTTTTTTTTTTTACATTCCACATGGTCTCAAATCCACCCACTGGACCATTAGCTCTGTGAATATTCTTGTTCACTACTGTAATAGTAAACAGTGCAATTATTGTACAGTTAAGTTATTTACTAACCATAAATGTACAAGTAGCTTGCCTCATTGCAGGTTTATAAAGTATTCTTTAGATGTACTTTGTCCTCTTGTGAAGAACTGTCTCCTTATTGAAATGTTGGCACTTGTAACACAGAGTGCTGACATGCTGAAAAAGAAAAGACCAACAATGTAGGAGAAAAGACAATACTGAACATCTCTTTTTCTCCTTTAAACTTTTTTTTGCAAGGAGGCAATTCCCCCTGCACCCACCCCCGATGTAGGGGGGCAAGCTTCCACACCCCTTGAGCTTGCATATTGAGATTGCCTTTCTTCGAATAAAATGGAATATTCCAAGAAATAGCGCTCTCTCTCTCTCACTTTTTTGTACGTTTTCTCAGCCATTCAATCTCAGCATTTTGGGGCTCACTCAAGTGACTCCCAACATACCAAATGGTTACCAAAAGAGTCATGTCTCTCCTTGGGATCTCTGCTTTGTATTGAAGAAGTTGATGCTCCTGCATTTTGAACCAGCAGCTAGGGTGTCCAGTGGAAGCATTAAGTATGGAAGACCCTTTTTCTGGTGGCTGCCACATCTGCCAGAAGAATCTTTGCAAGTGCTGTGCGTCAGCCTGCCGTAGTCTCCTAGAAGGATGGTCTTTTTAATTACCAGCCCATCTTTTATGCCAGGGTGGCAGCAGAGTCCAGCTGTCTTATTTATTGAATCCCCTTATAGGGGGTATATGTTGCACTGTAAGGATGTACACAGGCAGTTTCTTTCTTTTTTCGTACAGAACTAAATCCATCAGAAGAGACTGCAGTTTGTTTCTTAAGCAACAAACTAGTGCAGAGGTTTCCAAATTCACCCTGATAAGGTATCTGTCTGGTTGCATTAATTGTTTATATAAGAAATGTAATAAAACTGTTGTATGCATGTAAGACTCATTCTGCTATGCAAGTCGCTACATCCTAGGCATGGATGATTTGTGTACCAGCTATCTGGGCTTCACTGGCTACTTTTGTTTGTGATCTCTAGGTTTTGGCCCTTCTTCAGAGCAGTAGTCGTTAGGGGGGTGTTCCCATGATTGGGTCCACCCAGCAGGATGATCTTGGGGACTCTGTTCTAGTGGTTAAAGATCACGGACCTTCTCCTCTCAGATGCAGAAGTTATGTGCCTGCTGTAATGTTAGAGCATGATAATTGGGTCTAACCTGGTTAATATTGCAAATCTCTCTTTGACCCTTCAAGTCCAAGGAGGCAAAGACATAGCTTTGGGCACAGTCTGCTAGCAATCTGGAGGGGATATAATATAGCAACATTTTGTGGGTAACAGTGGGGGGTGGGGACAGAGCTTTGGAAAGTGTATGGTGGTGAGATGACTCTGTCCTTTTTGGCCGTGGTCTCAGTGGATGAAAAGGATAAACCTGTTCACATCTTTTCATGTTTACCCATTGAACTACAGATGATTTACATGTAATACTTGTAATTTATCAATTGTTCCCATACGTGGAATAGTGTAAAATGTCTTCACAAGGTCTATAAGTATTGCCAGCCCTTCAGCAAGGGGTGCTATTACTACTTCAGAGAAAGCTACATAGTTCAAAAAGTAAGATAAAATATTCTTTTGAGACCCCCATGCTGTTTTGGTTAGAGGCAAGTCCCCTATATCATCAATTTTGAGGTTTGAATTTATATAGAATGAACCCAGCCCTGTTTGCCCTTTATTCTGTGTTTAAAAAAAAATGGGGGAGGGTTATTGTCTGGTCTCGTTTAACTTTCCTTTTAGTTCTGCTTGTGGCAGCATTTGTGTAAAGTTGTATAAGGAATATCTCAGCCCTTTACAGTACTAGTAGCTGTACTAACCAGTATGTCATGCTATTATAAAAAGCTTTGTCAGTGTCTGTACTTTTGCTTATTGTGAAGTTTGCAGTTTTTTTCCACAAGCACATTCAGTACATACTCTGACTGGGTGATAACTTCATTGGTTACCAATATTTTACTTTATTCGCAATTTTTCTTTTTCAGTGTTCTGATGTAATTAGAGTTTTTTTTGTTGTTGTTGTTGCTGTCTACCTTGAGATCAAGCTGAATTCATTGATACATTTAGAAGATTTGATCAGAAAAGAAGTTAATTTAATATAGATATTTTTCAAGACTAAGCTAATTTTTGAAAGCAAAGCAGTACCTTTTTCCTGTTTTTATATTTTATTAATTTTGTGATTCTCAATTTTTTTTGTTTAATCTACCTGTATATGCGTGATTTGCTGTTCATATTCATGAGTGCAGTATATGATGTAATAGAAGTCATAAATGGTGATGTTCTTCGTGTTTCACTGTTGCAGTCATTACATTTGGGTTGTCTGACTGCAGGTAGCCCTCAGCTGGCCTAAATACAAGAGTCTTGGATTCCTGCATTGGATGCTGTCTCTTCTTCCATGACGTCAGGTCGTCGGGGGGTATAAAACATGCAGCTGATGAAATTACATCAGTCTTTCTTGACACGCGGTGCCCGAAGCAGAAGCAGTTCGTAAGTGCTGGTCGGCCAATCCTGAAATTTTCATTTTCGAGTTTCAGAAATGAAGTCTTCAAAAAAGCTAAGTACCCCATTGGAGATCCTTTTTCTTGCTCTTAACCGATGTCAATAAAAGTTAACAATTGTCTTACCTGTGGAAAGCAAATACCTCATAAAGATTTTAATTCGTACTGCATTTCTTGCTTAGGCCCAGACCACGACGTCCCTCGCTGTTGATTTTGTGCCTTATTCAACCCCCGAACTATTCATCATCTGTCTGTTTTTGCAGCAAATTATTCTGGTACTCTGTATAACTATCCAGAAATTGCTTTGGTAAGCCATCTCACTACCAATATTCCGAAAAAACGTAAGGATAAAGACAGAGACCGCATAGGTCCAAAACTGCCGATGTCGCTTCCGCCAGTCCGCCGGTACTCAGTGAGGCGCTTTCGCAGCCCTGGATACCCGCTACTTCAGATTCGCAGGTCCCTATTGAGACTCATTTGGAGTCCGGTATGCCGCGTGATGCTTCTTAGACTATGGAACCTGCGGATGTCTCTACCTTAGATGGGTCCAAAGCCGCTGTGCAGGCACTGGCTTCTGAGGGTGTATTTCGGCCTACAGACTTGCATTTTAAACCGACGCCATCTTCTTCATCCAGGCCTAAAACTCGACCCACGCCTAGAAAACAGACGTCCAAACCACATGGTCGGGCCCATATGCCTAAAAAACAAATGCTTAGAATGGCTGAAGACCTTATTACTTTAAATAGGGGAAGTCAGCCTTCCCCCTCTAAGAGACCTAGAACTGATTTTCCTTCTGATTCTTCTGATCAGGATTCTGATATTTGTTTCTTCTGATTACCAGGATTTGCCCTTATCTACCTATGAGAATTCTGATGCAGAGGATTCCATTCCCTCTGCTTCCCCTCCAGAATATTTTTCTTTTGGGGAAACCTTGCACATTCTTAGGGAGCATTTCCACTGAGTAAGCAAAGATTACTCTTGACTCCAAAAAGAGGCTTAGGGAATTCTTACTTCTTAATAAATTCTGGCACAGCACTGGAAAACTTACTGCTACAGAGTTCCCAATAACTGTCAGTTCACCACGGTACCGATGTTGATCAACAAATCCAACACTCACTTCCACGGTGATAAATATTTATTTTAAAAATGAATGAAAACAGTAAAAAGGTCTAAACTGAATCACCAAAAGTGCTTTCACCCATAGAATGGGCTTTCACCCATAGAATGGGCTTCTTCAGAACAACCAGTACATTTCTCAGACGCCTTAAGTTACATTTTTGGCACCAAAATCCGTTTGAACTTTTAAAGCCATACTTCCCATTATACCAGCTGTCATGCTTTCCTTATACTTTCATTGCCCTAAATGTACAAATCTTGTTACAAAAGCCATCAACTGATCCGCTTAGGCCACGATTGTGTGATCGAGCCCTTGACATACCTTGTGGTTCCATTCAGGGGTAGTACTGCGCACCATTACATTAAGGAAACAGTTTCAGCATTCAAATTACATTAGTATCTGTGAATTATTACATACCCCTTTTTTCACTATGGTGTTTGGAGTTCGGTGTGGTCAGCCGATTAAGAGTTCATGGAATTTATTATTGTATTATTCGGCGGGACCATACTACAAACAATTCAGAATTTCACACTGTAGGTTTGGATTGATTTTTTTAAGGATATTTTTTAAGAAATTTTTTAAAGGATGATTGCATTACACTGATTTGTCCTGCTATTAGAAGCACAGGAATTTATGAATAAAACATTACATATAGTCACAAGAGATTAATATATGGGCTCTCATGTTATTTTAGCTTAAATTATTTTTTATGCATGTGATGACATGTTTGAAATTTCTAACAGTTTTAACAGGATTGAGTATGTATTTTTTAACGATCGGTTAAGCTTCAAAAGAGCTGGAAGTTGTGAATTTTGAGTATAGTTCTGATATACTAAAATTTTATTTTAAGTCAAAAGTTGATGGCTTTTGTAACAAGATTTGTACATTTAGGGCAATGAATGTATAAGGAAAGCATGACAGCTGGTATAATGGGAAGTATGGCTTTAAAAGTTCAAAATGATTTTGGCGCCAAAAATGTTATTTAAGGCGTCTGAGAAATGTACTGGTTGTTCTGAAGAAGCCTATTCTATGGGTGAAAGCGCTTAACTTTTGGTAATTCAGTTTAGACCTTTTTACTGTTTTCATTCTTTTTTAAAATAAATATTTTTCATCACCGTGGAAGTGAGCATTGGATTCGTTGATCAACTAACATCGGTACCGTGGTGAACGGACACTTATTGGGAACTCTGTAGCAGTAAGTTTTCTAATTCTTACTTCTTCCTCAACACAGGCCTTTAGCTATCCCTCCTGTTCTGGACATTGTAGATGATGCTTTCTTGGAATCTAGCCTGTCCCCAGACACTTTACCTTCAGCTTCCAGAAAACCTGACTGGTATTACAGAGTACCTGACTCACAAGTTCCTCTTCAAGAATCCTACTGCTGATCCAGAGACCATTTTCAAGGTCCAAAGGGCATTAAGGCTACTGCTGCCAAAAATCTTACCCCTTCTGATAGAGATTCTAGAGCCTTGGACAGATGGGGTAAGAAGGTATACGCTTTTGCTACTTTGGCCATTAGGGCTTTAAATTGCCAGTTTCATATGTTGAAGTACCAGTAGCATATTATGGGACTACTTAAACAGAAAATCATGTTGATTCCTGACTGTGCTGAACACAAAGAATTACAGGATTTAATGCATTCTGCTGAACAAGTTGGTAAACCTACTTTGCAACGTGGTTGTGATTCTTTAGAAGCATCTTGCAGGGCTGCTGTCACTGAGTCTGTACTTGGAAGGCATGCTTGGTTTAAGGAGCAAAACTTGCCAGATCATGTTAAAGCTAAATTACTGGATGCTCCCTTAAACCAAGGCCACCTGTTTGGCAATAAAGCAGAAGTCCTCAAAAAGATGGAGGAAAAAAGCTAAAGCTAAATCTATGCAAACTGTTAAAGATTTCCTGCAAGTATAGCCTCCCGGAATTAGTAGGCATTGGCCCTCAAAGAATTGATCCTTTCCAGTCTCTTCGGGCCTTCTTAGTCCAAACCCAGGAAGAGCAGACCACCTAGGTTACGGTCTCAGGATGCGCACAGGCCTAAGCAGTGGGGGGCTCCCACTTCCAAAGCAGGAAGTAGTAAGACACCCCCTACGGAAAAATGTCACAATGACTTAACCTTAACCCATCCAAGCCCTGCTCAACTGCCTGCCCCGTTAGGAGGAAAGCTCGCCCTGCATGCAAAAAACTGGGAATTCATTACCCAGGACAAATGGGTTTTATATATTGTTTTCCAAGGATACAGATTTCACTCCCAAACCCTACCACCCCCAAACGGTTGGCCAGACCTACCCCCCAAATCAGTGGGCAGAGGCTCAACAGCAGATTATCTCTCTTCTAAGTATCAGGGTTAGTCAACCTGTCCCAGCAGAAGAAAGGGGATAAGGTTTTTATTCAAGACTTTTCCTGGTACCCAGAAAAGACAGCTCCTGGCATCCTATCCTGGACCTCTCTATTCTAAACACCTTTTTGGTAATCCCAAAATTCAAAATGCTAACACTTCAACAGCTGCTTCCTATGCTAAGCAAAGATGCCTGGTTGGCAACCTTAGACTTAAAGGAAGCTTACCTGCACATTCCAGTAAGGGAATCTTGCAGAAAATACCTATGCTTCAGGGCAGCCTCCATGCACTATCAGATGTTTTTAGTGTTTCACTGTTCCAGTCATTACATTTGGGTAATCCTGCTGGCAGATTGCCCTCAGTCGGCCTGAATTCCAAAGTCTTGGGTCCTGCGTCCGATTCTGTCGCCCCTTCCCTGACATCAGGTCATCAGGGGTATAAAAGAAGGAGCCAACGCCATTTTCTTCAGTCTTTCTTGCCGCACAGTGCCCGAAGCAGAAGCAGTTCGCAAGTGCCGGTCAGACGACTCCTGAGATTTTCGTGTTTGAATTTCAGATCCGAAGTCTTCAATAAAGCTAAGTACCCCGTTGGGGAAACTTTTTTATTGCTCCAGACCGATGTCAGAAAAAGTAAATAATTGTATTTCTTGTGGAAAGCAAATGCCTCATAAGGACTTTCATTCTTACTGTATTCCTTGCCTAGGCCCTGATCACAACGTTTCTGGTTGTCTGTTCTGTGCTAGATTTAACCAACACACTATTATGCATCGGTATGATTTTGCTTTAAACCATTTTGGACGCCGGTTTAATTATCCAGAAATATCGTCTGATAGCCATCCGACTACCGGAGTTCACAAAAGACGCAAAGAAAAGGAGAGATAAACAACCGTGGTCCAAAACTGATGACGAAGCTTCTCTTACGCCAGTAGCCAGTTCTCAGTGAGGCGCTTTCGCAGCTCCTGACACCCGCTACTTTAGAGTCGCAGGCCGCTACCAACTCCCACGTGGAGTTGGCCATGCTGCTGGAAACTCAAAGTATTGGAGCCTCTGATACTATTCCCTCAGATGGGTCCGGAGCCGCTGAGCAGGCACCGGCTTCTGAGGGTGTATTCAGACCTAAACATCTTTACATTAAACCAACTTCAGCTTCAAAGGCAAAGACTAAAGCACCTTCTAAAGCAAAGAAACGAACTCGAGCCACGTGGACAGGCCTCCATGCCAAAAAAACAGATGCTCAAAATGGCCGAAGACTTGATTACCTTGATCAGGGCTTCCCATCCCCCTCCTGTTAAGAGGCCTAGGCAAGAGACTAGGCAAGAGACTATGAATCTTCAGATCAGGTTTCTATTTCTTCTGATTCCTCTTCTGATGAGGAATATTCTCTTCCCCCCTAAGAGGATTCTGATGCTGACGAATCTATACCTTCAGCTTCTCCTCCAGAGGACTATATTTTTGCGGAACCTTGCATACCGTGAGGGAGCATTTCCACTGGGAGAGCCAAGATTTTTCAGAATCTAAAAAGAGGCGGTTAGATTTCCTTTTACTTCCTCAACACAGGCCTCTAGCCATCCACCTGTGTTGGACATTGTAGATGTGTTTTCGGAGTCTAGTCTTACCCCTGACTCCTTACCTCCAGCTCCTGTTAAGCCTGATAGATATTACAGGGTTCCTGACTCTCATAAATTCCTTTTTAAAAACCCTGCTGCAGACCCAGAGACTATTTCACAGGGTCCCAAAGGAGTTGAGGCTTCCGCTGCAAAAAACCCTCCCCCCTCTGACAGAGTTTCTAGGGCACTGGATAGATGGGGAAAAAAGGTTTACACATCTGCTACCTTGGCTATAAGGGCCTTAAACTGTCAGTTTCATATGCTCAAATATCAGCAACATGTCATGGCATTGCTTAAACAGAAAATGTTGTTAAACTCTGAATGTGCAGAAAACAAGGAAATGCAGGATTTATTGCATGCAGCTGAACAAGTTGGAAAACATACTTTGCAATGTGGTTTTGATTCTTTGGAGGCCTCCTGCAGGGCCACAGTTACGGATTCTGTAATTAGGAGGCTTGCTTGGTTAAAGGAACAAAATCTGCCTGATCATTTGAAAGTTAAATTATTAGATGCACCTTTACAGCATGATACTTTGTTTGGTTTTAACGCAGAAGAGGTGTTAAAGAAAATGGAGGACAAAGCTAAATCTATGCAAACTGTCAGATTTTTTACAAGTACAGCCACCTAGGTTTAGTAGACACTGGCCTACAAAGAATTGGTCCTTTCCTGTGTCAGACAGACCTCAAAGGGGCAGATCCAGGCGCAAGGTTCATACAGGTCAAAGCAATGGGGTGCTTCTACCTCCAAAGTTGGAGAAAACAAATCACAACCTTACAGTCCCAATGACTTCCTCCTTCCTGCACCAAGCACTTATCTCCTGGCAGCACCCTTAAGGGTGAAAATAAGCACTTTTATTCCCAAAATTGGCACATTATAACCCAGGACAAGTGGGTTCTAAACAGTGTCACAAGGCTGCAAGTTCCATTTCCATACCCTGCCAAAGG
>NC_056725.1:1810329947-1810334947 GCF_019279795.1 Protopterus annectens | reverse complement strand
TTGAGGCACCACCTTTGTGGAGAGGGACCACTGTTGCTGCCACTCTTTGGGTACATATCCTGTAGTAAGGCTGAGATTGAACAGTAGTTTTATGTTTGGGTTTAGTTCTTCTTGAGTTCATGTAGGACGCGAAGCCGGGACACGGTCTGGTTCCATTGATGCTGTGTTTTTTGCTTTGGAGAGGGCGGCTCTTACCTGAGCATCTGAGATGTCAGGGGGGCAGCACTTTGCTGGGATAGATATTTGCCCTTTGGTGGGGGGAGAAGTTTGCGCTGAACCTGTCAGCTAGGATGTTGGCAATGTCTGTGGGTTCGGTGTATTTTTTGTCATGTTGGACTAATTCTGAGCATATCTGGGAATTCCCACCCAGGTACCTCATGGGCCCTATATATATATATATATATATATATATATATATATATATATATATATATATATATATATATATATATATATATATATATAAATTTTAGCTACCCTTTTAGGGGGCACCTGACATCTGAGGCAAGAAAAACTGAAGAAAATGGCATCGGCTCCTCCTTTTTATATCCCTGACGTCAGGGAAGAGGCGACAGCAGCCGACGCAGGACCCAAGGCTTTGGAATTCAGGCTGACTGAGGGCAGCCTGCCAGCAGGATTACCCAAATGTAATGACTGCAACAGTGAATACACTTGAACATCTACATTTATGGTAAGTGTACACAACTGTACTTTCTCTGCACTTCCCTTTGGCTTATCTACTGCACCCTGGGCATTCACAAAGTGTCTAGCTCCAGCCATTGCATTTTGTAGGCAGAGAAATATTCAAATATACCCATACCTGGACGATTGCCTGATTCAGGCAGAAAGCCAGGACTTGCTATTAAAACGACTGGCATTCGTTAAGAAGCTTCTACCTCACTGGGGTACACCATAAACAAAAAGAAATCTCACCTTGTACACTGCCAGCAGATTGTATTCTTGAGAGCAAGCTTGAACACAACTTCCCAGATGGCTTTCCTCCCTCCAGAGAAACGAGTTTGACAGCCTACTTCGAACTACTGGCCACAAAGACCCAGCTATCTGCAAGGAAAATTATGTAAGCCCTGGGGTTCATGGCCTCTTGTATTCAACTAATTCCATATGCAAGACTGCATATTAGGAAACTACGATGGCATCTAAAAAGCCTGTGGTGCCAACATTCTCAGGACCTGGAATCAATGATTCATATCATTCCTTGTATAAAGACAGAGTTCCTTTGGTGGGCAGAGGCCTGCTACCACAACAAGGGGCTCCCTTTCACTTTACCCCCTGCCACCCAAACCCTAACAGACACATCAGACTATGCATGGGGGGGGGTCGCTTGGCAGGGCAGTGCATTTAGGGCAAATGCATATCAACCAAAAAGAAATGTTAGCTATACAGAATTCCTTGACAGCCTTCAAAGACCACATCCTTCCAGGACAATTATTGGTAAAGACAGACAACACCACAGTTATGTGGTATATAAGCAAGCAGGGGGGGGAACCCTCTCTGCAGACTAGCCATGACTCTGTGGAATACATCCTTGAGCTACCAAGTGCACGTACAAGCTCAATTCCTGCCAGGCAAGCTCAATTCACTGACAGACTACCTAAGCAGAAATCTCATGGACCCACGCAAATGGAAACTGGAACCAAAAATATTCAACTTCTTGAACAAATGGGGGACTCCAAAGATGGACCTGTTTGCCTCCCCTCAAAACTACCAATTGGACAAATTCTGCACAAGGACTCCCCACAGTTAAGCTTGGAAAGTGGATGCCCTGTCCTTTACCTGGGAAAGCCTGTCTGTTTATGCTTTCCCTCTCTGCCTCTCCTCTCGAAGATTCTGCTAAAGATCAAACAGGACAAGCCAAGGACAGTACTGATTGCATCAGACTGGCCACGCCAGCATTGATATCCCCTCTTGCAGAGTATGGTACTGCTGGAAACATGGCACTTGGCTCTGACACCTTCCCTGCTGTCCCAGCAGGCGGGCCAGATTCTGCACCCTCAGCTTCAATCTCTGAACCCTGCAGCTTGGCTAATTCCTTGACCTCTCTAATAGCATCCCTCAGTAAGCACGTGCTGGATGTCATTCTGGAAGCAAGGAGGCCTAGTACTAGAAAATCTTATGTGGAAAAGTGGAAAATATACTGTTCCTGGAGCCAGACTCTGGGGATGGGCACAACGGTGCCCAGCTTACCTCATATTCTTCAGTACTTAACAGAAAAGCTCCACGAGGGCCTATCCTTCTCGTCAGTTAAAATTCATGCCTCTGCCATTTCAGCACATTATAATACTGAACCACCCCTCTTTCTCACCCCCTGCTACAGCAATTTCTCAGAGGGGCCAAACATTTAAGACCCCCCCCCCCAAGGCGAGCCCCTACTCCAGCCTGGGACCTTAACTTTGTATTGGAAAAGCTCACTCTCCCTCCATTTGGACCAGCTGCAACTGCAGTTGAAATTCCTTTCTTGGAAAGCAGCCTTCCTTCTAGCCATCACTTCAGCAAGAAGAGTGTCTGAATTACAGGCTCTCGTGGCAGTGGAGCCCTTCATTATCTTCCATGCAGACAGGGTTTCTATCAGGACCAATCCTTCCTTTATGCCCAAGGTGGTGTGTAGTGTGGCCCTAAATCAGTCCATTCATTTGCCTACCTTTTTCCCAAATCCACAAAACAAAGGTGAACGAATACTGGACTCTTTGGACATGCACAGACAACTTCGATTTTATTTGGACAGGACTAAGCCTCTCAGAAAATCTGAACAGCTGCTAGTTGGCTTTGCTGCAGGGGCAGAGGGGAAGACCATTTGAAAGCAAACTAAATGGATAGCCCATTGCATTCATTTCTGCTATAAGCAGTATGGAAAACCTACCTGACGGGATAAGATCACATTCCACCAGGGCTGCATCTACCTCTACAGCCTTCCTTAGAGAAGTCCCTACCAGGGACATCCTAGAAGCTGCTACCTGGAGCTCTGTACATACCTTCACCAAGCATTACCACATGCCTATTTTTTCTAAATCCAGAGCTAGTTTTGCCACTGCAGTCTTGCAGTGCTTCTTATCTGGTCCTAATGCTCTCTGACTTCCTCCTTCCTTACTTAGCTTTGGGAATCAACCCAAATGTAATGAATGCAACATAATACAGTTGTGTACACTTACCATGAATGTAGATGTTCGAGTGTATTCACTGTTGCAGTCCTGGTTACCCTCCCTCCAACCCCCTGACTTCTCTTGGCTCTACCTTTCCTTCTTGTTTGGTGTATTTAAGCTTTCTGGTGTATTTGCTTTTTAATGGAGGTGTAACATAACATGTATTTGCTTCCCATTATGGGGGCACCTGACATCTGGGGCAAGAAAAACTGATGTCATGGCGTTGGCTGCATGTTTTATACCCCTGACGACCCGACATCATGGAAGAAGAGGCAACATCCAATGCAGGAATCCAAGACTCTGGTATTCAGGCTGGCTGAGGGCTGCCTCAGGACTGCAACAATGAATACACTCTTACATCTACTTTTATGTTAAGTGTACACAACTGTACTTTCTGAGGAGATTTATCATTGAGGACAGTGTCAGTCCATTTTTATATGTTCATTTGCACTGTCTAGGTTATTGATCTGTGAGGATCTTAACTGTACATTCACATTGTAGTTTTTGGCCCTTGTGTTTTGTGTACGAGGAACCCAGAGGTGGGCAGAACAAGAACATTTTGGGACATTTACTTTTTGCCCCCATCCATGAAGGACCTGGGTGAAATTGTGGTTTCCCCATCCATTCATCTAAGTTGCATTTAAATAGAGCAAGAGAAGCACTTTGCTTTATGTGCAGTGGAAAACTGTTTCAGAGTAGTATTCTCTGTGATGCATACCTGTCAGTCCAGCATAACCTGTTTGTTGCAAAAGAGATGGAGATCTTTGAGCAGGTGTTCACCCTTCATAAGTATGTCATTCAGTGCACCATAGTTTTCATTGTTAAAGTCAAGACAAGATGATGTATTTATGAATGAGTTTGATATTACTCTTAAGTTAAAAGTCATGGTATCAGGATGTGTTAAATACAGATGGTGTAACCTGGAGTGCAAAGCAGAACAGTCCTAGGTTTGTCAGTATGTCTGAAATATTAGTTTCCCAGTTGTGTTTTTTAAGACAGAAGTATAGAGCCCTGCCTATAATTCAGCCATCCTGGGGGAACCTGCCTATAATTCAGCCATCCTGGGGGAACTGGAATGGCTAGCTGAGAAGGGAGTGAATTGAAGCACTGCCTGCTTGAATTCCCCAGTAGGGAGATTTGAGGTGAGTGTCGCAAGGTGTGCTTTCTGCTTGTGAATCCCTAGTGGAAACAAGAAACCTAAGGGAAGCCACTTGCTTGAAGAGTGAAGGGCAGAGCTGCCTGAAGGTCTGCAACACTCGTTATGTTAGGAGATAGCCTCACGCTTCAGCCATTGCACACTCCTCCCATGAGCAGATGGCACACAGAGCAGATGTTAGGGAAAACTGTGACAGTCTCATGATGGTTGCATCATGGTAGTCTCTTGTGCAGTATGGAAAGAATAGCCATGGCTGCAGTAATTAGCCAGATGGTTGGTGACTTTTCTAAAAATAAATAAATAAATATATAAATAAAAAAATTGCTATACCTAGTTGGCTTTTTTATGATTTGGTCAAATTGTCATTATTTAGACATATTTATCTGACATTACGTAGAGCTTTCAGCTGTGTAAGTTAAAGGTTGTACTTTGAATTGTACATCGTCTTTTGATCAAGAAATCCTTGTGCATTTTAGAGGACATAAACGGTAACATGTAAGGGTGCTGCAAGCTGCAGGTCTAACATTAGTGGTTTGGAAAGCATTAATGGTGTAGGTAGTTAAGGTACATTGGTTTCATTTGAGGGTTACCCTGCTGCAGTCATCACACTTGGGTTATCCTGCCGTCAGGCGGTCCCACAGTTGGCCCGAATTCCAAAGTCTTGGTCCAGTGTCGGTTGCTGTTTC